>NC_133114.1:11504994-11804994 GCF_022965805.1 Primulina eburnea | reverse complement strand
CCCCCCCTTTAGGTTCTTCAAGTGGTATCATAGCCTAGTTTTTCAAAATCTTTTAAAATGGCCAATCTAGCAAGCGAGTATGCCCAAGGACAATCCACAAATCGTCCCCCTCTTTTCAATTGTACCAATTACGGATATTGGAAGAATAGAATATCTCTATACATCCAATCCGTCGATTACGACCTTTGGAAAATAACGGTGAAAGGTCCCTATATCCCCATGAAAACGGTGGATGATAAGGAAATTCCTAAGGGAATGGATGACCTCACCAAGGACGATATGAAACTTATCTCTCAAAATGCTAAAGCTATGAATATTCTTCATTGTTCCCTAGATATGAATGAATACAACCGAATCTCGGCTTGCACCTCCGGCAAAGAGATTTGGGACAAATTGGAGATTTGCCACGAGGGAACCAATCAAGTCAAAGAAACGAAGATAGATCTTCTCCAACTCAAGTACGAGACCTTCGTGATGGAACCCAAGGAGGATATCGACACCATGTTCCGGCGGCTCACCCAAATCATCAATGAGCTTGCCCAACTTGGTGAGAACTACCCAACTAAACAAGTGTGGAGGAGAGCCCTTCGAGCACTACCGGCGGAATGGGATGCAAAGGGCACGGCTATCATTGAATCCAACAAGGGAGATGCGGCATCCTACGACCTTGATCAACTTCATGGGACCCTAAAGACCCATGAACTTGAAGTATCTACCCGGAAGGAGACAAAGAAAGATGACGACAAAGTAAAGGCGAAAGGGATCGCCTTGACCAGTCAACTTGAAGATAGCGACGATGAAGAAATGGCACTCCTCACTAGAAAGTTCAAAAGATTCATGCGGAGTTCCAACTTCAACAAGAAGGACAAAAAGATTGAGAAGGAAGTGACCTGCTACAACTGTCAACAAAAAGGTCACTATGCAAACGAGTGTCCCTCCAAGAAGAAGGCCGACAAAGACAAGAAGAAGGCCCTTCTAGCCACGTGGAGCGACAGCGACAACGAAGAGGAGTCTACCCTATGCTTCATGGCAAAGGAAGATCATCTGACCGACTCGGATGACGACGAGGTACCCTCTTACGATGAATTACTCTCCGCTTACACTAGTATGTACAATAAGGCTAAGTCACTTAGAAATGAGAATAAGCAACTTAAAACTGAACTAGAAGCTAGGATGCATGACAACACTAAGCTCAAGAAAAACCTAAGAGACTTAGAGAAAGCCTTCAACAAGTTCAATGTGAGTAGCGGTAAACTAGAAAACCTCTTGAGCATGCAAAGGTGTAACTTCGACAAAGGAGGTCTAGGATATGAAAAGAAATCAGTCAACTTCGCTAGTCTTATCGCAAAGGCAAAACTAAGAACACCACCAACATGCACTTACTGTTGTAAGATAGGCCACATAAGACCTAAATGCAAGAAACTTAGACACCAACACAATAAGAATAGTTATTGGAAATGGATCCCCAAATCCCCAACTACTACTAACCTCAAAGGACCCAAAGAAACGGGTACCAACTATCAAATTGTATCTCAATCTTATAGGGACAAAGGGGAGACAAGTTATCGAGCACTTGGTTGTTAGAGTAGGTGCCCGTCGAGCCAAGTGTTGGCCGAGTGTTCACAATGAAACTCTATGTATAAGCAATCTTTATTTTAATAATATTTGAAATTATTATTTTGGCAAATCTTTATCTGTATACCCATGCTAGCTGCATAGATAAAGCCCTTGAATATACAAATAGTAGAAAGAATATGAGATGCTCATATGATGAGTATCATGAAAATCATATTTGTAATACTGTATATTCTAAACGGTTCCTAGTCAATTCAGCCGCCACTAAGAAGGATATAGGCCGCTCGAGTTAGAGACTAGTATCTGCGATGTGAGTACCATGTTTCATTGGTAGGGGACATTGTGATGTCCGAACATGCAGATAAGTGCTCCTGGTAGAGTGCACTGAACAACCCTCCATAAAAGGACTTTCCAAGTGGTTCTCACTTATCGAGTGGAAAAGTCCTGGTTTATGGTTGTACAGAATTAGTCCTTATGACCCGGGACAACATTGAGACTCTATGTGCTAGAATTACACTTTGACTTGTTTACCGACTCTCATGGGGTCATCAGGTGGCAAGGTTGGGTGTTCTGTCGAAACACATAGGAGTCGATGCATTGTAGTCGGGGATTCACCGCTTACCTTCGGGTATGGATATCCTATGTGTTATCATGTGTATGTAGATCGAAATCTCTGGCCAGAGTATGGTTGTAATTATGAAAGGTGTTGCATAGATTACACCATCGATGCAACTACGACATGACACATAGTATCGATTCATTGACAACTCTCGATAAACCAATGGTTGTCGAATCGATCGGGATATATGAGTTGAAGGGACCGTACTGTACGCTAACCATAATTGAATGGTTCTTGCAGGCACTATCATGTGATACCTAGGGAATCACGTAAGCGATGCTGCTAGGCGTTTAACGTGATTGGTTGGGTACTATCAGACTTGAGTTCTGACGTTCTTACTATCAAGGAGTTGATAAGTAAGAATGGAGCAATTGGGGTATGCTCGAATAAGGACATGTTTAGTCCGAATCACATGGAGATGTGAACCCACGGCTAGTTGTATCAATGAACCATTGAGGGCCACACAAGTACTAGCTTTGTAAATCCCGATGAGAAGTAAAAATAGTTCAATGTGTTGAACGGCTTATAAAGGAGTTTATAAGCGTAAGGAAAATTAGAAGTATGACTTCTATAAAGGAGAAAATAGTTCAAAGTGTTGAACGGCTTATAAATGTGTTTATAAGTGTAAAGAAAAATAGAAGTATGACTTCTATGAGAGAAATGTAAATTTTGATTTATGGAAGTGTTCCTAAATTAAAATTTGGCCAAGTGACTAATGTTTTTGAAAATTGTGATTTTCATAAACATTATTATGGACTAAATTAAATTAATTCAAGTGTTGAATTAATTAAACACTAGTGGGCCTAGTAGAGCCCAAATAATTAAATTAATTCAAGTGTTGGATTAATTAAATAATATTGAGTCTAGTAGAGCTCAATTAAAATAATTATTTAACTAGTGGGACTTGAGTAAATTCAAGTAATATTTAATTTGTCTCAAATATGTTTGAGATAATTAAATTTAGTCTATGGTTTTTTATTTGATAGAAAACTATATTATATGAATGCATGGGAGGTGAAGAGTTGGGGAATACTTTTGAATAAAATATTGGTTGGCATGCAACTTTTTGTATCAACTTTTTGCAACCCCAAGACTTGATTCTCCTCCCTCATTCACAATCTCCTTGGCCGAAACTTCTCTCTTTTTCTCTCCCATTTTTCTCTCCTTTTGTTCTTCAATTTGTTGAGGAAATCTTGCACTTCTCTTTGAAAAATCCTCATATTTTTCTAGTGCAAAATATGAGGGGATGTACCTAGTTGGTGGTGGGCTTAATAGTTGAGCAAGGAGTGCTCATTGGAAAGCTTGAAGATAGTTTCTACCTTTCAAGAGCTTTGTTGTTTGACAACAAAGTTGGAGCCATAATCAATCTCTTGAGATTGATAGGTATATTTCTTTAAAACACCCTATGTATGACATTTTTGTGTTTTATTGTATTTGTTGCACATGAAGATGGGGTGGCCGAAATTTCCTCTATAAAATTAGTTTTTTGTGCTTCCGTTGCGCTTCCGGCCACCGTAACCGGTCCGCTTTCAAGTGGTATCAGAGCTATGGTTACGTTTTTGTGTAGCAAATACAATATATATTATGTTGAGATCGATTTCTAACCGCATGAGTGTATTTTTGCAACAAATCGAGGGCCGTTTTTTGGGGAAAAATTTCGGCAGCAACATGCTGCCCATTTGGGCGCCTCGGGCTGCCCGAGGGGCTGCCCGAAACGGGCAGCAAGGGCAGCCCGAGGGGCTGCCCGAAACCCCTTCTGAAAATATAAAAAAAAAAAAAAAAAAAAAAAATTTTTTTGTTGGCCGGAATGTTGGCCGGAATCCGGCGACGGAGCTCCGACGACGGCGATGACGGCTAGGGTTTCCAAAAGTGTTTTGGAATATCAAAGTGTCATGGGCCTTGAGTTGTTGGGCCATTGGATGGCTAACATGTTTGTGATTTTAAATGGGCCAAAATGTTTTTGGTGAAAAATAAGTTTTTGGGCCCTTAAGTTTAAAATTACAAAAGTTGCAAATTTTTCTCATGAAATAAATAATTTAAGTTGGACTTTAATTATTTATAGTAAATGGTGATTTACAAGAAATTCGGTTATAAATAAATTAATTTGAAAGTAGACAAAGGTGTTTGTATACTTTGTTAATTTAGTTTATAATCGTGGCGGTTAGTGATTGGATCAAGATATATAATATTGGATCAATTAATTATTGTGATAATTAATTGATGGTGTATGATATATGATATTATGCATGAAGGATGATCAAAAGCCCAAGCCCAATTTGCTAGGTGTATGCTAGGATATTTTGTGTTGAATGATTGTAATAATTATCAATTTATAAAGTGGGCTTGGTTTATGGCCCGTTCCCACCCCATGAGATGTATCCCTATGTGCCATGGATATTTATTTGTAAATATTAGTATAGTGGATGATCAAGATTGGAAGATGGTGGCCATGATGATTATGAAGATCGAAGACATGTAAATATTGGAAGCTTATGTAAATGTTGCATTTGCATCCCGTGCATTTACCCTAGGATTGGACCTAGGTTCGTGTTTAGCTCACACGGACCATTAGTTTTGGGGCGATTGATCATCCTTGTATTGTTTTGTATTTATAATATATGCATGATATGTTATAAATAATGAGTATGTGCGTTATTATTATGATAATAACAAAGTTGCATGAATCCGGCAAACATACGATCAAACATGGCGAGCTTTTAAAATAAAATTAATGATGAGACCTTTCAAAATTAAAAACCCTCATTTTGAATAAGATTCAAAATTAATATCAAGCCCGAAAAGGGGAATTATAAATTTGTTTATAATTTCCTTGTCTTCCATCGACAATGGGTGCATGATGAACGCTACCCGTACTCGGGGCTCGGCTCATATTATTGGGGGGGCCCTGGGTGCCGGAAAGCTGTGACATCCATTGACATGGTGATGTGAACTACGTGGAACTCCCATGATTTCGGCTCATATTATTGAGGGAACTCATGGCGACCGTCCATTAAGGTTCAATATCGATGGGTTAGGCTTGACACGTAAAGATTGAACGACGTCATATTATTGGGTCCTAATCAAACGTGAGACAAAAGTTTACGTAGAGGGTTGCATGGAGATGCAATTGGAAACTACCTTTTAGGAATTGTGATTGGCTGATATTATTCGGGATCATAATTCGCTAATTGGACCTTACGTACCTACTGAGGAAAGGAGTTTCCCGTTTTCACTAGAGGGTAGTGAAAGATGTCAAAACAGTGGGAGTAAATATTTATAAAGTTAAAGTCCATACTTTATATCTTACCAAATATTTAAAATAGTCATCAACATTTATCTGTTTTTACTTTTCAGTACAAATCGACAATGTCTTCGATGCGCAATTCGATATCTATAATACTCGACAAACACATATTAACTGGACCTAATTACCTCACTTGGCTAAGAAATTTGAAAATAGTCTTAAATTCGGAAAGGGTAACATATACACTAACTCAGTCGCCCCCTGTTGAGGCTCCGACTGACTGCAATCCTGAGGAATTGCAGGCTTACAAGGAATGGTGTGACCATGACTTGATAGCCAGGTGTTATATGCTGACTTCTATGAACGATGAGCTACAGAGGCGTTTTGAGGGTGCAAAGAGTGCTGCTGACATTCATTTGCATCTCAAAGAGCTCTTTGGAGAGCAAACGCGTCCTCTTAGGCATGCTACCGTCAAGGAGCTGATCACTTTGCGCATGCGAGAGGGGACCTCGGTCCATGAGCATGGCCTAAAGGTGATCGGGCTCGTGGACAAGCTCGTTGGCATGGATCTGATCTTGCCTTCGGAGTTGACCACCGACGTGTTGCTGTTATCACTGCCTAGCTCATTTGATCCTTTTGTGGTGAACTTCAACATGAACAAGATGGAACCGACCCTTGAGGAGTTGGTGAACATGCTTGTCACGTTTGAATCCACCATCAAGAAAGAGAAGTTGGTTCTTTATGTGGGTTCTTCATCTGGTACGAAGATTGATCCACATGGGAAGGGAAAGAAGAGTTCTTTCCAACGTCCCGAGAAGAACGTGCCCTTGTTGAGGCAATCTCCGAACCCTGTTGAGGCAGCCAGACCAGTTAAGGCTGACAAGACTAATGATGTATGTCATCACTGCAAGAAGCCTGGACATTGGAGGCGTAATTGCAAAGAATATCTTGCCCAGAAGTGTTCTGGAAACGGTATGTTCTAAATTTAAGTAAACATTTTAATTAACTCTACTTCTTGGGTATTAGATACCGGTTGTGACTCACATCTCTGTAATGGGTTACATGTGATGGGAAGAAGTAGGAAGCTTAAGGAAGGTGTGACCTTCTTAAGGATGGGCAATGGAGCAAGAGTTGCTGCCAAGGCTATTAAGGATGTTTACTTATTGTTGAACAATGACTTTAAGTTAATTTTAAGAGATGTTTTGTTTGTACCTGTTTGGTGTAAAACATTGCTTCCATTTCTATTGTGATAAAAATGGATATTCTTGTTTATTTAGCAAAGGTGTTTGCAACATTTACAAGAATGAATGTTTAATTGGTACTTGAGAACTTGAAAAACGATCTCTATAACTTAAAAGTAAAAGATATTCTACTAAATGTCCATTCAAAGGCAGATACCATATGAGATATGGATGGGTAAGCCTCCCAAATATTCTTATCTTAGAATATGGGGAGCCCTGCTTATGTGAAGGAGGTAGTGGGAGATAAATTGGATTGTTGATCCATTTTATGTTACTTTGTGGGATATCCAAGGAATTAAGTTGGATATCATTTCTATCATCCCCAAGAAACAAAAGTGTTTGTTTCTAGGAATGCAACTTTTTTGGAGAAGGATTTTCTATTGGATAGAAAAGGGAGATGATAGAACTCGAAGAGGTTCGAGAGAAACCCACAATTGAAGAACCCACACCCGAAGAGCCAAGTGAGGAGATACAAGCTCCTAAAAGATTCGAGAAAGTCTCGAGACCACCTATGAGGTATGGTCAGCTTCTTGAAGAGGGCCATGATGAGCCTAACCATGGATGTGATCCAAGGACCTTCAAGGAAGCGTTATCTGATGCCGATTCATCCAAATGGCTTGAAGCTATGGAATCTGAGTTGAATTCCATGCATACGAACCAAGTGTGGGATCTTATAGAACCACCTGAGGGAACGGTTCCCATAGGGACTTGGGGCGGATGGGAAGGTATTGACTTTCGAGGCGCGATTGGTGGCAAAAAGATATACTCAAATACAAGGAGTTGACTTTGAGGAAACCTTTTCCCCAGTCGCAATGTTCAAGTCCATAAGGATTTTGCTAGCCATAGCTGCATGGTATGACTATGAGTTATGGCAGATGGATGTTAAGACAGTCTTTCTTAATGGGGATTTTAAGAAAGTGATTTACATGTCTCAACCTAAAGGGTTTACATCTATCGGAAGTGAGCATATGGTATGTAAACTTCAGAGATCTATTTATGATCTAAAGCAGGCATCAAGGAGTTGGAACCTTAGATTCGATAGTACAATCAAAGAGTTTGATTTACTAAGAATCATGAGGGACCCTATGTGTATAAGAAGGTCAGTGGGAGTGTTGTGACATTCCTGGTGTTATATGTTGATAACATTCTACTCATTGGGAATGATGTGGGAATGTTGCAATCAACTAAGATATGGTTAACGAGTAAGTTCTCGATGCAGGACTTGGGTGAAGCATCTTTTGTATTGGGATACAGATCTATTGAGATAGATCGAAAAGATGGCTTGGTCTCACCCAGTCCACATACATGATACCATCGTGAAGCGGTTCTCGATGGATGCGTCCTTGAGAGGACATCTACCAATGTGTCATGGCGTGTCCCTATCCAAGTCTGTCTCCTGAGACTGATGCAGAGATAGTGACGATGACACGCATTCCGTATGCTTCGGCAATTGGTAACATCATGTATGGGATGATATCTACACGTCCTGACGTGACGTTTTCACTATGTGCAGTGAAAAGATATCAATAGAACCCCGGTCTTCCACAACTAGAAAGCTGTGAAAGACATCCTCAAGTAGTTGAGAAGGACCAATAAATTGTTCTTGGTCTATGGGGTGGAGAACAGAAATTGGAAGGCTATACCGACTCTAGCTTCCAAAGCGATATCGATGACTCGAAGTCAACCTCTAGTTTTGTATTCATGCTCTATGGTGCTGCTGTCTCTTGGAAGAGTTCCAAGCAAGACAATACTGCGGATTCCAGCACAGAGGTCGAATACATTGCTGCATCGGATGCAGCAAGGGAGGCTGTTTGGATAAGGAATTTCGTCCAAGAGTTGGGCGTCATTCCTAATGGAGTTGCTCCTGTCCCGGTGTTGTGTGACAACACGGGAGCTTTAGCTCAAGCAAAGGAGCAAAGGTCTCATCAGAAATCCAAACTAGTATTGAGAAAGTACCACATCCTCGTAGAGATTGTGGAAAGTGGAAGAAGTGTCTATTGACAAAGTCGGCTCCGCAGATTATGTTGTTGATCCACTAATTAGGCCTTTACCTGGACCATTATTCGACAAGCATCGCGAATCAATGGGTTTTAAGCATATGGGTAGTTGGCTCTAGTGCAAGTGGGAGATTGTTAGAGTAGGTGCCCGTCGAGCCAAGTGTTGGCCGAGTGTTCACAATGAAACTCTATGTATAAGCAATCTTTATTTTAATAATATTTGAAATTATTATTTTGGCAAATCTTTATCTGTATACCCATGCTAGCTGCATAGATAAAGCCCTTGAATATACAAATAGTAGAAAGAATATGAGATGCTCATATGATGAGTATCATGAAACTCATATTTGTAATACTGTATATTCTAAACGGTTCCTAGTCAATTCAGCCGCCACTAAGAAGGATATAGGCCGCTCGAGTTAGAGACTAGTATCTGCGATGTGAGTACCATGTTTCATTGGTAGGGGACATTGTGATGTCCGAACATGCAGATAAGTGCTCCTGGTAGAGTGCACTGAACAACCCTCCATAAAAGGACTTTCCAAGTGGTTCTCACTTATCGAGTGGAAAAGTCCTGGTTTATGGTTGTACAGAATTAGTCCTTATGACCCGGGACAACATTGAGACTCTATGTGCTAGAATTACACTTTGACTTGTTTACCGACTCTCATGGGGTCATCAGGTGGCAAGGTTGGGTGTTCTGTCGAAACACATAGGAGTCGATGCATTGTAGTCGGGGATTCACCGCTTACCTTCGGGTATGGATATCCTATGTGTTATCATGTGTATGTAGATCGAAATCTCTGGCCAGAGTATGGTTGTAATTATGAAAGGTGTTGCATAGATTACACCATCGATGCAACTACGACATGACACATAGTATCGATTCATTGACAACTCTCGATAAACCAATGGTTGTCGAATCGATCGGGATATATGAGTTGAAGGGACCGTACTGTACGCTAACCATAATTGAATGGTTCTTGCAGGCACTATCATGTGATACCTAGGGAATCACGTAAGCGATGCTGCTAGGCGTTTAACGTGATTGGTTGGGTACTATCAGACTTGAGTTCTGACGTTCTTACTATCAAGGAGTTGATAAGTAAGAATGGAGCAATTGGGGTATGCTCGAATAAGGACATGTTTAGTCCGAATCACATGGAGATGTGAACCCACGGCTAGTTGTATCAATGAACCATTGAGGGCCACACAAGTACTAGCTTTGTAAATCCCGATGAGAAGTAAAAATAGTTCAATGTGTTGAACGGCTTATAAAGGAGTTTATAAGCGTAAGGAAAATTAGAAGTATGACTTCTATAAAGGAGAAAATAGTTCAAAGTGTTGAACGGCTTATAAATGTGTTTATAAGTGTAAAGAAAAATAGAAGTATGACTTCTATGAGAGAAATGTAAATTTTGATTTATGGAAGTGTTCCTAAATTAAAATTTGGCCAAGTGACTAATGTTTTGAAAATTGTGATTTTCATAAACATTATTATGGACTAAATTAAATTAATTCAAGTGTTGAATTAATTAAACACTAGTGGGCCTAGTAGAGCCCAAATAATTAAATTAATTCAAGTGTTGGATTAATTAAATAATATTGAGTCTAGTAGAGCTCAATTAAAATAATTATTTAACTAGTGGGACTTGAGTAAATTCAAGTAATATTTAATTTGTCTCAAATATGTTTGAGATAATTAAATTTAGTCTATGGTTTTTTATTTGATAGAAAACTATATTATATGAATGCATGGGAGGTGAAGAGTTGGGGAATACTTTTGAATAAAATATTGGTTGGCATGCAACTTTTTGTATCAACTTTTTGCAACCCCAAGACTTGATTCTCCTCCCTCATTCACAATCTCCTTGGCCGAAACTTCTCTCTTTTTCTCTCCCATTTTTCTCTCCTTTTGTTCTTCAATTTGTTGAGGAAATCTTGCACTTCTCTTTGAAAAATCCTCATATTTTCTAGTGCAAAATATGAGGGGATCTACCTAGTTGGTGGTGGGCTTAATAGTTGAGCAAGGAGTGCTCATTGGAAAGCTTGAAGATAGTTTCTACCTTTCAAGAGCTTTGTTGTTTGACAACAAAGTTGGAGCCATAATCAATCTCTTGAGATTGATAGGTATATTTCTTTAAAACACCCTATGTATGACATTTTTGTGTTTTATTGTATTTGTTGCACATGAAGATGGGGTGGCCGAAATTTCCTCTATAAAATTAGTTTTTTGTGCTTCCGTTGCGCTTCCGGCCACCGTAACCGGTCCGCTTTCATTGGTATCTTGACAGTGGATGCTCTCGACACATGACGGGAGAAAAGAAGCTGCTACAATCCATTCGACCAAAAGAAAAGGGATCGGTGACCTTTGGAGACAACAGCAAAGGGATCATAGAAGGCATCGGCTCAATAGGTATATCTAACTCTACTATTATTGATGATGTACTTCTTGTGAAAGAACTTAAACATAACCTCCTAAGCATTAGTCAATTGTGCGATAGGGGTTATGAAGTCAAATTCACACCACACGATTGCACTGTATCACTCACAACTGACAAATCCATTAGTTTCAAAGGTTATAGAAGTGAAAATGTTTACAAGGTCGATTTAAAGTTTCATCTTTTTCAAAAATAAAAAGCCTTGTAACATTAAATGTTGATGACAACATTCTTTGGCATAGACGACTTGGTCATGTTGGGATGAGCACCATAGAAAAACTTTTAAAACTTGACCTAGTTTCCGGAATGCCAAAGCTGAATTTAAAATTAGATTCTTTTTGTGATGCTTGTCAACTTGGTAAACACACAAAGGAATCTTTCAAAAATAAAAATTTTGTATCCACTTCTATGCCCCTTGAATTACTTCACCTAGATTTATGTGGTCCCTCGAGGACAACTAGTCTAGGAGGTAAATCCTATGCTTTTGTCATTGTGGATGATTTTTCACGTTTTACTTGGACATTGTTTTTAGCCCACAAAAGTGATGCCTTTGATCATTTCAAAATTTTTGTCAAAAAGGTTGAAAATGAGAAAAATCTTTTGATCAAACAAATCCGTAGTGACCACGGAACGTAATTTCAAAATGAAAATTTTTCAATTTTTTTTCAAAGCAAAGGCATTGGTCACAACTTTTCTTGTCCTAGAACTCCTCAACAAAACAGTGTCGTTGAGAGGAAGAATAGGACCCTAGTAGAGATTGCAAGGACCATGCTATGTGAGCATTCTCTACCAAAATATTTTTGGGCTGAAGCGATGAGTTCTGCTTATTACATCATCAATCGCGTATCAATAAGGCCAATTCTCAAGAAAACTCCATACGAACTATGGAGAGGGAGAAAGCCTAACATTTCTTACTTCCGCGCTTTTGGATCAAAATGCTTCATCCACAACAATGGTAAGGACAACCTGGGTAAGTTCGATGCTAAATCGGACAAAGGTATCTTTCTTGGTTACTCTACTTCTAGCAAAGCATATAGAGTCTTTAATAAACGCACTTTACTAGTTGAAGAATCTATACATGTCATATTTGATGAAACTAACCCTTGCTTGCCTAGACTTGTTGTTTCTGATGATGATGATATAGATATCCTTGGCGAAGAGTTGGAGTCCACAAGCCTAGATGATGTTCCTAAAGATCAAGAGGACGCACCTCTTCCGAAGGAGTGGACTACGCACAAGGATCATCCCATGGACCTCATCATTGGTAGCCCATCGAAGGGAGTATCTACTCGCTCCTCTAATATGTGCAATTATCTTGCTTTTCTTTCTCACATAGAGCCTAAGAACATAGAAGAAGCTTTACTTGATGATTCTTGGATTATTGCTATGCAAGATGAACTAAATGAATTTAGAAGGAATAAAGTTTGGAATCTTGTACCTAGACCCACTGATAGACCTGTCATAGGAACTAAATGGGTATTTGGGAACAAGTTAGATGAGCATGGTACAATAACTAGAAATAAAGCTAGGCTAGTAGCTAAAGGATATAGTCAAGAAGAGGGAATTGATTATGATGAGACTTATGCCCCTGTTGCTAGACTAGAATCCATTCGCATGCTACTTGCTTTTGCTTGCTCTAGAGACTTTAAATTGTTTCAAATGGATGTTAAAATTGCTTTTCTTAATGGTGATTTGAAAGAAGAAGTGTATGTTGAGCAACCTGTTGGTTTTGAAGATGTGCACTTATCTGATTATGTGTATAAACATGATAAGGCTTTGTATGGTTTGAAACAAGCTCCTAGAGCTTGGTATGAGAAATTGTCTACTTTCTTGCTGTCTAATGGTTTTTGTAGGGGTAAAGTTGATATTACCTTGTTTACCTTGACTAAAGATAATGATTTGCTGATAGTACAAATATATGTAGATGATATTATTTTTGGTGCTACTAATGAACACTTGTGTAGAGATTTTTCTAAGCTTATGCAGGATCACTTTGAGATGAGCATGATGGGCGAGCTTAACTACTTCCTTGGTCTCCAAATCAAGCAATGCAAGGATGGTTTCTTTGTCAACCAAGGGAAGTACATCAAGGAGATGCTCAAAAAGTTTGGGATGGAGTCTTCCAAAGCCTCATCCACACCTATGAGCACGACAGTCAGACTCGACAAAGATGAGGGAGGTAAACCTGTTGACCGAAAGTTATTTCGTAGCATGATTGGCTCCCTACTCTATGCGACTGCTAGTAGACCTGACATTATGTTTAGTGTTTGCTTGTGTGCACGATTTCAATCATGTCCAAAGGAATCACACTTATTCGCCTTAAAACGCATTTTCAAATATCTTTCAAATACTCCAAATCTCGGATTATGGTATTCTAAGAACTCATTTTTCGATTTAAAAGCTTACTGTGATGCCGACTTTGGAGGATATAAGGTGGATAGAAAGAGCACTAGTGGTACTTGTTTCTTTTTGGGAAATTGCTTGGTGTCATGGTTTTCTAAAAAGCAAAACTGTGTTGCACTTTCAACGACCGAGGCCGAGTATATGGCTGCCGGTAGTTGTTGTGCACAAATTCTTTGGATGAAGTATCAATTACTCGACTATGGTGTTACTTTTTCAAAAATTCCAATATTTTGTGATAATACAAGCACCATATGTCTAACAAAGAATCCAGTTCAACATTCTCGTACAAAACATATTGACATTCGACATCATTTTATTCGTGATCACATTGAGCAAAATGATGTTGAACTTCACTATGTTGACACCAAGAATCAAATTGCTGATATTTTTACAAAACCACTAGATGAATCTACTTTTACTCGTTTGCGTGGTGAACTTGGCATGATTGAGTTGTAAACATTAGTCAAATACTCTCGTACATATTTGTTAAATTGAGGGGGAGTATTATTAATGTGAGCATTATAATGTCGGATAATACAAATTAATTGTATTTATCCATAATTATGGCTCAACATTCTTTTATGTGCTAAATATTTTAAATTTTAGGTGTTCCTCATCTTGGCTACTTCGGAATCACCGTTCCTTATTCGGATGCTTCATTTCACTTCGGATCCACCGAACGTGTTCGGATCGTCCGAACCTGACCATAGAGAGTCGCGGGATGCGGATTCTTAGCTTATGTTTTTGTTATTTTTGTTTATTTTATCTTTATGCATCATTGTATAAAAGACTTGCATTTATTAGTGGATATTTTACCTGTTTATTTGTCTCTCTTTATGCTTATGTCTTTTTGATTATCGCAAAAAGGGGGAGAATTTATTTGGTTAAAATTGCTATTAATTCAACCTCTTAGACTTGTTATTTGATTAAGGGGGAGTTATTTAATAACCATTAGATTATGTTGATTATTGTTTCTCAATTTTTAACCAAGTTTTGTGATCATCAAAAAGGGGGAGATTGTTACGCCTTAAACGCATACAAATCTCGAGGATGAGATTAATGTTTTTAATGCTGTAACATATCCCAAAGTTTTTGTTTTGATGATACCAAAACTTGGATTAAAAATGTACTAATGTTTTATATTGAGGCATGCAGGAAATTAAGAACAAGGTTACGTGCGGAAGATCCGAAATTTGGTTCGGACGTTCCGAAATTGTGCCAATCAGAAGCAAAATAGAAGCTGTTCGGAAGCTGCGAGGAGCAAGTTCGGACGTTCCGAAGACTGGATCGGACGTTCCGAACACAAGCAATCAATTCACTTCAAACCGGAGACAAATTGATCTGACTGTTGATTGAGTAGATTTCGGACGCTACGATGGACATGATCGGAAGCTACGAAGTGTTGAAGATTTCAAATCTCCGGAAACGCGGGAATGTTCGGACGGTACGAACTGGAGTTCGGACCTTCCGAAGTTGTTCATACACTGTCTAAAAGTACTGTTCAGAAGAAACGAAGTTTGATCGGTCCCTCCGAAGCATATGTTCGGACCCTACGAAGTCAAGAACGGAAGATCCGAAGTCATTCCAGAATTACGCAAATTGATTTCAATCACATCGGACGTTCCGAAATATAAACAGAAGATCCGAACCTTGGCGTCCAAGACTAGTATAAATAGGCCTTTGAGGATGCATTCTCAATCATCCCACTCCATTCTCTCTTGTCTCCTACAAAGCTTTCTACTATCTCTTGTGTGCGTTGATTAAAAGAGTTGTAATATCAAAATAGTTGTAGAAAAAGAGTGAAAGTAATACTCTCGAGTGGGTTGTAAGGTTCGTGGCTATCCTTGGAGCCCTCAAGGCCAAGTAGACGCATTGAGGCGTGGTTGTAAAAGCTAGCTTGGAGCTCCTGAAGCCAAGTCGTCATAGTGATACCTCGATCCTCATCGAGAAGGGGAGACGTAGACGATTCTTCGTCGAACTTCCATAAACATCTCTATCCCTCTTTACTTTACGCATTTACTTTACTACGCATTTATTTTACGCACTTACTTTACGCATTCATTTTTATTTGTGATTGTCCCTCAAGTCTTCCGCTTGCAATTTTTGCAAACTCGTTTTAAAAACGCTAAAGGGCCTTAAAGAACCTATTCACCCCCCCTTTAGGTTCTTCATGCTAGCACAATAAAATCAAAGAATATAATTCAATCTACCCCCGCTCAATCTATTATATCTCAGTCTAAAGGATCTATCGCTCTGATACCATCTGTTGTGGGGACCCGGGCTCTAATTCAATTGTCTTTGGTATTAATTGGATCTTTGCTAGAAAATGTGGGTCAAAATTTTTCTTTTAATATCAATTACAATTGTATATAAATCATACACAAATGATACCTCTATTTTATTTTCAACAGAGTAGGTACATGTCTTGTTTCATTACATACTTACACAAACTAGTATTTGAAACACATTACATATCAAATGTAAAAACTACTAGTCCATTTTCTACGCCCGTAATCACCACGCTATCCAATCTCTCATCTTTGTCTCGACCATGATCCTGTCCCACCTGTTGTCATGCACACATACAGACACAACAACAGCCGGAAACTCCGGTGAGAACAAATCCCAATATAAAACATGTATACATGCATATCATACAATTAAATACAAAATCATAATACATGAATCAGTAATCATGACACATTACTGAACACAGATAAAACATCTTGGACTGTTATTCTTTAACTCGACTTATATCTAAGTCTAGGGATCCAAGTGTGAATAAGACGTAACAAGTCTCCCACCTACTCTCTCAATCGGGGTGACAGTACGTCTTATTCCTAGACTTTGGCCCTGTCCGTATCGAATATCTACAATTGCAGTCGATCTTCTCCTATGCCTCGATATCATCGAACGTATAGAAACTTGGCATATCTGCCAGTGACTCTCCTATCTAAGTACAAGTATATAAATCAATATAGAGTACAACCATAACAAGTATGTGGTTTTGGGAAACTCGAATCGAATCAGATTCGAGTTATTCTTCCCGAATCAACATTGAATTATACCTTTCGTTGTTCAGACTTTGTCGATGTCGAGGTCTCGATGTCGAAGCTTGTCAAAAAAAATCTGAAATGACATATTCAAGATGCATTCTATCAATCTCTAACTCAAATCAATACACATACGGATCAATACTCAATTTCGGTACATTTCAATGGCATACGGCGTAATCTCGCAATACCGGTCATTTCAACATCAGTAATCAATAACAATAACTCATAATCCTCACAATCTATACATCAAAATCTCAAAATCTGATTTTCCCAACATCATATTGCCAAATCAAACAAGAACATAACAAAACTTACATCCTTTGATGCAAGGAGAAAGAATCTAAGCTCGGATTCAAAATCGGATGGTTAGATGTTGCACAATCAAATTGTTAATACATCTTGAAGCTTGAAGGAATTTTTGTACTTGCTCTCGGTCCTTGGCTGTTGAAATGAAGGAAATGAAGACAATTCATATATATATCTTGCATGGTGAAGACACATGTTTCATTCTTTATTATGCACGTCACACTGCGGGTGCGCTCACTCTTCACCGCGGGTGCGCTGAGCGTACTGGATCACTTCCACAAATTCAGAAGGAACGACCGCGGGTGCGCTGACTTTTGGACCGTGGATGCATTGCCCTCTCTGTCCCAACACCACAGGTGCGGTCACTTTTATGGCGCATGTGCACTGACTCGACTGTACCACCAAAAATCGAATTGCAACGTCGCCTCTCCATGTCTGTTCTTCCATTCCCTTATTCATAATATGAGATAACTCAAAAGTATCAAACTAAAATCTTGGGCATTACATTTGATATCTGCGATGTTTATGACTCGATTGCTACGGAAAGGAACAAAGGGATTCCTTATGTTTTCAGTTGATTTACTGAAATCGAGCCTTTTATTAGCTGATTTGCTAGTGATATATGAAATTGCTGATGTTTTCTTAGATGGGATTTCAGAGTGGCTTCCAGTTAGAGATATAGATTTCAGCATTGAATGAATGCCAGGTACTGTTCTTTTTTTTAGAACTTTGTACAGAATGATACTGATTGAATTGAAAGAATTGAAAGATCATATAGAAGATTTACTAATCAAGAGTTACATTTGATTGAGTGTTTCTCTTTAAGGATGCATCAGCTATGTTGGTGAGTTGAAAAACTCTATGTTCAGAATATTTTGATGATTTTCTGATTAGTTGATCTATGATATTCTGGTATATTCGAAGATTATGACTGATTGTGTTTAAGATCTGAGTATTGTATTGAAGATTCTGGGAACTGGAAAGTTGTATACAGAAATTGTTAAAATGTGCATCTTGACTGAGACAGATTGTATTCAGGGTTTGTTATATCTGAAGATGATATATCTGTGGATCTAGCCGTGATTAGTTGGCTGAGATCGATATCAGTGTCAGAAATTTTTAGTTGCATGAGTTTAGCAGGCTATTATATCTGGCTGTAGTTTTAAATCTGATTGAGAATTGTTATTTTCTGGGAGCAGCATGTGGTACAGATCGTATACAGTTGAGATTTGATACCGTCCAAGCCAAACGAGAGCTGATTTTGAGAGTAAAACAGTTCAGACAAGTTGATCAGAATTGTCAGAACTTGATATCGATAGTCAGAGCAGGGTATCGATCAGAATATCAGGTATGTGATACTGCATTGTATGTGAATAACCGATGGGTTGTGCCAGATATTTTGAGTTTTAAATGACTGATGTTGTCAGATGAGATCAGATGTGACAGAGTTTGTATTGAAATGTTTAAATTGCCGACCGATGAAGATAGAAAGAATGAAACCAGGAAATTGGTTATATAGCTTATCAATTCTTGAAGGGAAATAGGATTACATTTCCAGTGATACCGTGATGAAGCTACCGCATTCCTTCTGAAATTGAGCATTGATTGAAGTAGGAGAGCCAGAATGATCAAGTTTGCAAGTTTTATTTCGTACATGAGGACGTACATATATGAGTATATTACTGAGATTTCTGTCAGAAAATTTATTAGATTACATAGTGTCGAAAGTTGATTATATCAGACCGTGATTTTTGTGGACTTTGCACATTTGGCAGAGTATACAACAAGCGTTGGGTACAAGATTATATTTGAGTACGTCATATCATTCACCGACTGACGGACAGTCAAAGTGGATTATTCGGAGTTTGGAGAATATGCTTAGAGTTGAAATGCTTGATTTTAGCACTAGTTAGCAAGATTTATATCATGTTGTGAGTTTTCATACAACAACAACTATCAGACGAGTATCGAAAATGTAATGCCCGATATTGTAGGTTTATAAACGAAATTATGAAGTGTTGCATGAAGGAGGCACCGCACCCGCGCCTCAAACAAGACCGCACCCGCGGTTGTGGCTCATGAAATGTGAAAGATTTACAGTAGATTCACCGCACCCGCGGTCCCCGATCTAGCGCACCCGTGTTGAAGAGGCAGTAGGATATGATGTTAGTACAGTAAGGTCACCGCACCAGCGGTTCAAGAAGCAACGCACCCGCGGTCGATTATTCTGAATTTCTGATTGTGGTGCCATGAGCAGAGCGCACCCGCGGTGCGACATGCTGGATGAAAATTTAACCATGTGTCACTTGCCATGAAATTTAATTAGTTTTCCTTCATTTTTAATTCCTCAGCAGAAAGAACCGAGAGAGGCTTCAGACAATTCCTTCAAATGCATTCTAGCTTAGAATTTGAATTGTGCAAGATTTATCCATCCAAATTTCAATCCAAGCATATATTCTTGCTCCTCTCATCAAGGGCTATCAAAGGATGTAAGTATCTTTAAGTTTCAGCATGTTTGGAAGTTTACATGTTGGGGGAAATTCTGATATGCGTGTAATTATGTGTTATTGAGATCATTGACATCGTAGAAACGTAAACGGATCGAGAAAATTATAGCATATGACATTGTTATGATTTTCAGCATGTATTGAGTTGAGATATGAGGATTTTAAGATGATAATGAGTATATTGTGCGCATTATGAGTTGAAGATTAAGAATTGTTGATATATGTTGAGATTTTAATTGATCGGTATCACGAGATCGCGCCGTTATGTCGTCCAAAGGTACTGAGATTGAATAATGAATTGTACAAGGCTTGCTTTGAGTTGTATTTTGATAGAATACGTCTATACATTGCCATTTTAGATTAAGACTGACAGAGTTTATATTCCGACTTCGAGACTTTGATTTATTCCAACGACAAGAAGGTGTAATTCATGTGAATTCGGGAAGATACAACTCGAATTAGATTCGATTTGAGTTTCCCAAAATCACATACTAGATTATTTTTTTATATCTTATTATGCTTATGCTTTGTTTATAGATGTATGTTCAAGCATTAAGATAGGAGATCCATTGGCAAATTTGCCAAATTTCTAGATGTTCGGTGATATCGAAGCATAGGAGCATATTGACTCCGATTGTAGACATTCGATACAGACAGGACCGAAGTCTAGGAATAAGTCGTACCGTCACCACTATTGGGAGGGTAGGTGGCAGACTGTGACGTCTTATTCACACCGGGATCCCTAGATTTAGATACGAGTCGAGTTAAAGAGTAAGAGTCGAATTGTTTTATCTGTATTCACTAATGTGTCATAATTACCGAAATATGTGTTATGATTTATTATGAAATTGGTATGTCATGCATGTATACATGTTTTATACTGGGATTTGTTCTCACCGGAGTTTCCGGCTGTTGTTGTGTCTGTATGTGTGCATAACGACAGGTGGGACAGCATCTGGGTCGCGACAGAGATGAGAGATCGAGATAGCTTGGAGATTACGGGCCAAGAAAAAGGACTAGTGATGTAATACTAGACATGCATTAGATTCTAAACACTAGTAAAATACTTGTAGTTGAACATGTGAATGTTATTTGGAGTTCAATAAAATGACAACATTGTGTTTGGTGTATGTTTTATATACATTAGTTTATAATGTTTAAATTTTTTTTTTTATGACCCACATTTTCTATCAAAGATCCAATTATCCAAAAAAGAATTGAGTTAGAGCCCGGGTCCCCACAACAGGTGGTATCAGAGCGATAGATCATTTAGACTGAGATAGAATAGAATGAGCGGTGGTAGATTGAATTCTCTTCCTTGCTTTTCTTGTGCTAGCATGATTTATTGCTTTCCCTATTACATGTTTGTTATCTGAGTTGATTTCAGCATGTATTTGGAAAGATTGAATCAGAACCGATTCTGGATGAGAGGTATATGATCAGAGGAGGACTAAGACAGATTGCATAGATTGTGTACTAATCCGTTTGATAATCAGATATGCGTCGAGTAGCGCAACCAGCTGCAGGTCTAGCACGAGAACAGGGCAGTACATCCAATGATCCGATGGATGTGACCGCTACTCCGATAGAGACTTTGTTGAAAAGGTTTCAGTCGTTTCGACCACCGACACTGAAGGGCACCGAAAATGCAGTTGAGTGTGAAAGCTAGCTCGATGACATTGAAATGCTCTTTGATTCCCTTGAGAACACTGATGAACGGCGAGTGAAATTGGTTGGACATCAACTGCAAGAAGTGGCAAAGAACTTGTGGCTGACCACGAAGAGAGCATTGCAGCATCGCGGCACAGAAATTACTTGGAAAGTTTTTAAAGCCGAGTCCTATCAGCGATTCTTTCCTGTGTCCTACCGAAAAAACAAAGGTGCTGAATTTGCTAATTTGAGACATGGACAATTGAATATCGAAGAATATGTTGTTAAATTCTCGACATTGCTCCGATTTGCTCCTCATGTTGCCGAGAGTGACGAGGCCGTGGCAGATCAATTTAGCAATGGCCTAAATCTGGAAATCTTTACCTTGGTGAATACCGGTCGACCGAACAACTTTTCAGAGGCTTTGAACCGTGCCAAGGGGGCAGAAGCTAGATTGCTTAGGCAACGAAGCACTTCTTATGTCGCTCCGACTCCGAGACAGCCACAACCCTCAGTTCAACCCCCTCCCAGATTTGAGAGTGGTGGTAGTAGCAGTGAGAGGAAAGACCAATTTAAAGCAAAGGACAAACAGTTCAAGAGATCAGGAAGCAGTTCGTTGAGCTCCAGTGGGTCACGACAGAGAGGTCCTGGCCAGAGTACAAAGTATACATGTGTATATTGGAGTTCTTGTGGAGGCCGACATGCAACTGAGCAGTGTTAGGGTGTGATTGGTCGCTGTAACATCTGCCGACAGCAAGGACACTTCGCCAGGGTTTGTCCTCAGAAAGGTGTACAGTAAGCTCATAGTGTAGGAGCATCTGGTTCAGTAGCTCAGCCTTAGAAGCAAGCTTCATCTGTTCATTCCTTTCAGCCCACTCCTACACAGACCCAACCCCGATCCAGAGGTAGCCAGAGAGTGAGCCAACCTCCTAGACAGCAGGCTCGAGTATTTGCACTGACCGAAGAGCAGGCCCAAGATGCACCAGATGATGTGATTGCTGGTAACTGTTTTCTTTGCGGTTATCCTATCTATGTATTAATAGATACGGGTGCATCTCATACTTTCATATCTGAGCGCTTTGCATTGTTGCATTCATTGCTTGTCGAGTCATTATCTTCTGTAGTGTCTATTTCTTCTTCGTTGGGAAGTGGGTCTTATATCTGTGCCTTCAGTTAGACATTGTTTACTACAGTTTGAGGGTCACGAGATTGATTTAGATTGTATTGTGCTTGGGTTAGCTGATTTTGACTATATTGTCGGTATCGATATGTTAACCAAGTACAGAGCAACTGTAGATTGTTTCCAAAAAATTTTCAGGTTCAGACCAGAGATGGCTGACGAGTGGAAATTCTATGATAAGGGTTCCAAATCTCGGATTCCATTAGTATCTGTTTTGACGATGACTGGACTATTGCAGAAAGGAGCAGAGGGGTTCCTTGTACATTCCGTAGATCTAATGAAATCGAGCCCAGCATTGGCAGATCTGCCAGTGGTTTGCGAGTTTGCTGATGTATTCTCAGACGAAATTCCAAGGTTACCTCCATCCCGAGAGGTTGATTTCAGCATTGATCTCATACCAGGTATAGTTCCTCTATCTAGAGCTCCCTACAGAATGGCACTTATGGAACTAAAAGAACTGAAAGAACAGCTCGAAGATTTGTTGGCCAAGGGTTACATCAGATCGAATGTATCTCCTTGGGGCGCTCCAGTGCTATTTGTGCGAAAGAAAGACGGTTCGATGAGATTGTGTATTGATTACCGACAACTGAACAAGTCAACGGTAAATAACAAGTATCCATTGCCTCGTATCGACGATTTATTTGATCAGTTGCAGGGATCCTCCGTCTATTCCGAGATTGATTTGAGATCCGGATATCACAAGCTGAGAGTCCGAGATGTTAATATACCGAAGACAGCATTCCGAACCAGGTATGGACATTATGAATTTATTGTCATGCCTTTTAATTTAACGAATGCCCCAGCGGTGTTTATGTGCCTGATGAACCGCATTTTTCAGAGGTATTTGGATGAGTTTGTTATCGTTTTTATTGATGATATTTTGGTGTATTCCAAGAGTAGGAATGAGCATGCCGAGCATTTAAGAATTGTGTTGCAGATACTGAGAAATTAAAAACTGTATGCCAAAATGTCAAAGTGCGAGTTTTGGTTGAGGCAGGTGGTCTTCTTGGGTCATATCATATATAGAGACGGTATTTCTGTGGATCCGAGTAAAGTTGAAGCTGTGATCAGTTGGCCTAGACCGACATCTGTGCCAGAGATACGCAGTTTCATGGGTTTCGCAGGGTATTACCGACGATTTATTAAATATTTCTCAAGTATAGCGAAGCCGATTACCCAGTTGACACAGAAGAATACGCCATTCGTGTGGTCTGAAGCCTGTGAGTCTAGCTTTGTGGAGTTAAAGAAACGACTGACCAGTGCTCCAGTATTGACGAAACCTTCAGGTACTGGTTATTTCGTTGTATATTGTGATGCATCTCACAGAGGGCTAGGATGTGTTCTTATGCCGCGAGGGCATGTGATTGCGTATGCCTCAAGATAGCTGAAGCCACACGAGATTCGAATTCATGACCTTGAATTTGTGGCTATAGTATTTGCACTAAAGATCTGGCGTCATTATCTTTATGGTGAGAAATTTGAGATCTACTCTGATCACAAAAGCATGAAGTATCTGTTTTCTCAGTCAGAGTTGAACATGAGACAGCGTAGATGGCTCGATTTGTCGAAGGATTTCGATTGCGAGATGAAGTACTATCCAGGAAAGTCTAATGCAGCAGCAGACGCCTGGAGTCGAAAGTTATGTGCTCTATCCTTATCGACGATAGGTGTTTCAAATCTAGTTGAATATTTCTGTTTGTCTGGTTTAGCATTTGACACAGATAGCAGACCATTGAGACTTGCTACGATTCAAGTCGAGCCAGATTTGATTTTGAGAATCAAAGAAGCTTAAAGAACTGATCCGAATGTTCAGAAGTCAATTGAGATAGTCAGGTCAGGGCATAATTCAGAGTATCAGGTACTTGATCATGTTCTGTACGTGAATAACCGTATTGTAGTGCCAATGTTTCAGATTTGAAACAACAGATATTGTCAGAAGTGCACTATATTCGGTTCAGTATTCATCCTGGTGGCAGGAAGATGTACAACGATCTGAAGACACAATTATGGTGGAAACAGATGAAGTCAGATATTGCAGAATTAGTGTCTAAGTGCTTGAATTGTTAACAGGTGAAGGCCGAAAGAAAGAAGCCCGGAAGTTTACTTCAGAGTTTATCTATTCCTGAATGGAAATGGGACCACATTTCCATGGATTTTGTTACGAAGTTATCACGATCATCCCAAGGTTGTGATGCGATTTGGGTTTTTATTGACAGATTAACCAAATCAGCATGTTTTATTCCGTACAGAATGACATATCGACATGATCAGATGGCAGAGATATATATCAAAGAGGTAGTCAGATTACATGGTGTGCCGAAGTCGATCGTATCAGATCGTGATCCACGATTCACTTCACACTTTTGGCATAGTCTGCAGCAGGCTTTAGGTACGATATTAAAATTGAGTACTGCATATCATCCTCAGATAGATGAACAGTCATAGCGGACTATCCAGACTTTAGAGGATATGCTGAGAACTGTAATGCTAGATTTTGGCACTAGTTGGCAAGATTCACTACCACTTTGTGATTTCTCGTACAACAACAGCTATCAGACCAGCATTGAGATGGCACCGTTTGAAGCTTTATACGGCAAGAAGTGCAGATCTCCGCTGTACTGGGATGACATCTCAGAGGTACAAGAACTTGGGCCCGATATGATTCGTGAAATGACTGAGAAGGTGAAGATAATTCAGAAGAGAATGAAGACGGCGCAGGATAGACAAGCTAAGTATACAAACATCAGACGTAGACTGTTAGTATTTGAACAGGGAGACAGAGTATTTTTGAAGATTTCTCCTTTCCGAGGCGTTGTCAGATTTGGCAAACGTGGGAAGTTGTCTCCTAGATATATCGGTCCGTACGAGATTCTTGAGAAGATTGGCAATCGAGCATACCGACTTGCTCTTCCTCCTTCTCTATATGGGATACATGAAGTTTTTCATGTATCGATGCTGCGAAGATACTTGCCTGATGCTTCTCATGTCATTCAGCCTGACGAGGCCGAGCTTGACGATACACTCAGTTATTTTGAGCAACCATTACAGATTCTTGATCGAAAAGAAAAATAGCTCAGAACAAAAACTATCCCGCTTGTGAAAGTCTAGTGGAGTCGGCACGACACTGAAGAAGCGACTTGGGAAATAGAATCAGAGATGAGACAGAGATATCCCGAGCTATTCTCATGATGTGAGTATTTATTCAGTTTGATCATATTGTTGTTTGTACATACTTTGATTGATTGCTTGCGAGTTCGAGGACCAACTCATATCTAAGAGGGGGAGAAATGTAATGCCCGAGATTGTAGGTTGATAAAACGAAATTATGAAGTGTTGCATGAAGGAGGCACCGCACCCGCGCCTCAAACAGGACCGCACCCGCGGTTGTGGCTCATGAAATGTGGAAAATTTACAGTAGATTCACCGCACCCGCGGTCCCCGATGTAGCGCACCCGCGGTGAAGAGGCAGTAGGATATGATGTTAGTACAGTAAGGTCACCGTACCAGCGGTCCAAGAAGCAGCGCACCCGCGGTCGATTATTCTGAATTTCTGATTGTGGTGTGGTGAGCTGAGCGCACCCGCGGTGCAAAGGTGGCGCACCCACGGTGCGACGTGCTGGATAAAAATTTAACCATGTGTCACTTGCCATGCAATTTAATGAGTTGTCCTTCATTCTTCATTCCTCAGCAGAAAGAACCGAGAGAAGCTTTAGACAATTCCTTCAAGTGCATTCTAGCTTAGAATTTGAATTGTGCAAGATTTATCCATCCAAATTTCAATCCAAGCATAGATTCTTGCTCCTCTCATCAAGGGCTATAAAAGGAGGTAAGTATATTAAGTTTCAGCATGTTTGGAAGTTTACATGTAGGGGGAAATTCTGATATTCTTGTAATTATGTGTTCTTGAGATCATTGACATCGTAGAAACGTAAACAGATCGAGAAATTGATAGCATATGACACTGTTATGATTTTCAGCATGTATTGAGTTGAGATATGCAGATTTTAAGATGATAATGAGTATATTGTGCGCATTATGAGTTGAATATTATGAATTGTTGATATATGTTGAGATTTGAATTGATCGGTATCGCGAGATCACGCCATTATGTCTTCCAAACGTACCGAGATTGAATAATGAATTGTACAAGGCTTGCTTTGAATTGTATTTTGATAGAATACGTCTATACATTGCCATTTCATGTTAAGACTGGCGGAGTGGATATTCAGACTTCGAGACTTTGATTTATTTCAACGACAAGAAGGTATAATTCATGTGAATTCAGGAAGATACAACTTGATTTAGATTCGATTTGAGTTTCCCAAAATCACTTACTAGATTATTGTTTATATCTTATTATGCTTATGCTTTGTTTATAGATGTTTATTCAAGCATTAAGATAGGAGAGTCATTGGCAGATTTGCCAAATTTCGAGATGTTCGGTGATATCGACGCATAGGAGCAGATTGACTCCGATTGTAGACATTCGATACAGATAGGACCGAAGTATAGGAATAAGACATACCGTTACCCCGATTGGGAGGGTAGGTGGCAGACTGTGACGTCTTATTTACACCCGGATCCCTAGATTTAGATACGAGTCGAGTTAAAGAGTAAGAGTCGAATTGTTTTATCTGTATTCACTAATGTGTCATAATTACCGATATATGTGTTATGATTTATTATGAAATTGCATGACATGTATGTCTACATGTTTTATACTGGGATTTGTTCTCACCAGAGTTTCCGGCTGTGGTTGTGTCTGTATGTGTGCATAACGACAGGTGGGACGGGATCTTTGTCGCAACAAAGATAAGAGATCGAGATAGCGTGGAGATTACGGGCCAAGAAGAAGGACTAGTGATGTAATACTAGACATGTATTAGATTCTAAACATTAGTAAAATACTTGTAGTTGAACATGTGAATGTTATTTGGAGTTCAATAATATGACAACATTGTGTTTGGTGTATGATTTATATACATTAGTTTATAATGTTTAAAATATTTTTTTTATGACCCACATTTTCTAGCAAAGATCCAATTAATCTCAAAAAGAATTGAGTTAGAGCCCGGGTCCCCACAGAGATGGCACCCTTTGAAACGTTGTACGGTAAGAAGTGCAGATTCCCTCTTTATTGAGATGATATATCTAAGGTTCCTGAGATTGGACCTGATATGATTATAGATGTGACTGAAAAATGAAGCCGATTTAGAAGAAATGAAGACAGCTCAGAATAGACAGATTAAATATGCCAACGTTAGAAGATGACCGTTAATATTTGAGACAGAAGACTGATTATTGAATGAACTGGAGTTTAACAGATTTGATAACAGCTGTTGATGTTGATTTATTATGAGCTGTTGATTGGTATATACGGATGTTGTATAGCCAGTATTTTGAGATTGATTTTATCAGAATTACTTCGAGTTATATTATGATATTATATTACTTGAAGTATTACTCAAGATTGAAATCAGAATCACTAAAAGAAAGATAATTCAGAATGAAGACTATTCTGCTGTTGAAAGTTCAATAAAGTGGTTAGAATATTGAAAAAGCTATTTGGAAGACAGAATTCGAGATGAGATAAAGATTCTAGAATTGTTTAATTGAGGTGAGTTTTTTTTTAGCTTTTGTATAATATATACCTCCTTTGGTATATGATTTGATATCTGACTTATTTTCCTGTGATTTCGGGGACGAAATCGTATCTTAGGGGGGGAGAAATGTAAGGCCCGAGAATTTGATTACCATAATCCGAAATGATTTGGCGATAATTGATGTGATTATAGGCAGAATGGATCGGACCAGAAATAGACAGGAAATACGTACGGAAACACGAATTATGTGCGAGGACAGAATACCTCGCGTATATGCGCGACAAGGAGCTGTGCATATGCGCGAAGGTGGCAGAAGACCTCGCGCATATACGCGAGCAGTGTGGGTGCATGTGCGCGAGGGTACCCGAGAGTTGTGAAGAAATCCTTACGCCTATGCGCGGAATATGTGCACGCATATGTGCGAGCTGCTGTGATGCTACGCGCCGAGACTTTGTGTCTCGCGCATATGCACCGATGGTAGTCGCGCATATGCGCGAGACGTGCAGTATGCACATTAAGCCACTTGCCTTACATGCGTGTGTGTGTGTGTCTATATATATATATATATGTATATATATATATATATACAAACTTCTTTCAATCGGCAGCAAGAAAGGAAAAAATGAAGGAGGGCCACGGAAGTTCTAAATTCCTTCGAAGAGTTTAATTTGAATTTTGAGAAATCCGACCGTCTGATTCATAATCTGACTTCAGTAAAGTGACCCTTTCGTTACAGGCTACAATTGGACGTAAGTTTTATTACATTTCGATACAATTTGTGTAAGGCACGAGATGTGAGTTGGTAATCAGCAATTATTAATGCAAGATTTGATGTATTTATCGAAGGTCGAAGAAGCGACGTTGCGATTCGATTTTAGTGCAAAATATATTGTTGGGGCAGAAAAGACAGTGCACCCGCGGTTCAAAAGATAGTGCACCCACGATCGTTTCTCATGAAATGTTGAAGAATTACAGTAGCATGACCGCACCAGCGGTAAGAACAGGATCGCACCTGCGGTGGATGCACCAAGACAAGACCGCACCCGCGATGCAAGAGCCAATGCACCCGCGATCGTTATTCTGAAACTTTGGATGTGATACAGTAGGGTGAGCGCACCCGCGGTACATAAGTTAGCGCACCCGCGGTCGATGATTCTAGAATTTTGGATAGGATCCCGTGAGCTTAGCGCACCCGCGGTCCCTGAGATAGTGCACCTACGGTCTTGCGTGCTGAACAAAGAATTAAACATGTGTCCTTCACATGCATACTTAAGGTGTGATTCTTCATTTTCAGATAGTCATCACCGAGAGAAAAGGAGAGAAAAGCTTTAGAATTCCTTCAAAGCTTTTCAAGATTAAAAATTTACTTGTGCAAGATCCATCCATTAGATTTTCAATCCGAGACTAGATTCTTGCTCCTTTCATCATAAGCTTCAAAAGGATGTAAGTATCTGTACATTTCAGTATGTTTTGAAGTTGAAAGGTTGGGGGAAATCAGATTTGAGTTTGTGTTCTTATGATTATTGTGAACATATAGTTGAAAATGGATTGAAGAAAAGGTTACCATATATGAGTGTTATGATTTTCCGGCATATATTGAGTTGAGATGGTACAGATTTGAGCATGGTACATTGTGTTATTGAGGATTATGATTAATTGTTATTGAGTATTGATAGTCGAATTGATCGGTATCGAGAAACTACACTGTTATGCCGTCAAAATGTATCAAGATTGATTATTGATTCGTACACGTATGGATTTGAGTTGAAGATTGATAGTATGCATCTCAACATTGTCATTTCATATTAGCCTTGACAAGCTTCAACATAGAGACTACGACTACAACAAAGGCTGTACAACGAAAGGTATAATTCATGTTGATTCGGGAAGATACAACTCGGATTAAATTTGATTCGAGTTTCCCAAAATCACATACTAGATTTCTATACCTTGTTATGTTGTGCTTTATATTGATTTATATACAAGCATTGAGATAGGAGAGTCATTGGCAAATTTTCCAACTTCTAGACGTTCAGTGGTATCGAGGCACAGGAGAAGATCGACTCTGATTGTAGACATTCGATACAGACAGGGCCGAAGTCTAGGAATAAGACGTACCGCCACCCCGATTGTAGACTTGTTACGTTTTATTCACACCGGGATCTATAGATTTATATATGAGTCGAGTTAAAGAGTAAGAGTCGAATTTTTTTATCTGTATTCACTAATGTGTCATAATTACTGAATTATGTGTGATGATTTTGTATGAAATATCATGACATGCATGTATACATGTTTTATACTGGGATTTGTTCTCACCGGAGTTTTTCGGCTGTTGTTGTGTCTGTATGTGTGCATGACCACAAGTGGGACAGGATCAGGGTCGAGACAAAGATGAGAGATCGAGATAGCGTGGTGATCACGGGCGTAGAAGATGGACTAGTAGTTTTTACATTTGATATGTAATGTGTTTCAAGTACTAGTTTGTATAAATGAAATGGAACAGGACATGTACCTACTTGGTTGAAAATAAAATAAAGGTATAATTTGTGTATGATTTATTACAATTGTTTATGTTATTAAAAGAATTTTTTTTATGACCCACATTTTCTAGCAAAGATCCAATTAATCCCAAAGATAGTCGAGTTAGAGCACGGGTCCCCACAACAGGTGGTATCAGAGCGATAGATCCTTTAGATTGAGATAGAATAGAATGAGCGGGGGTAGATTGAATTTTCTTCCTTGCTTTTCTTGTGCTAGCATGATTTATTGCTTTTACTATTAGATGTTGTTTTGTTATCTGAGTTGATTACAGCATGTATTTGCAAATACTGAATCAGAAACGATTCTGGATCAGAGGTATATGATCAGAGAAGGACTGAGACAGATTGTATAGATTGTGTACTAATCTGTTTGATAATCAGATATGCCTCCCCGTCGAGTATCGAAACCAGTCCAGAACAGGGCAGCACTTCCAATGATCCGATGGATGTGACCGCTACGCCAATGGAGACTTTGCTGAAAATATTTCAATCGTTTCGACCACCGACATTGAAGGGCACAGAAAGTGCAGTTGAGTGTGAAATTTGGCTCGATGACATCGAGATGCTATTTGAATCTCTTGAATACACGGACGAGCAGCGAGTTAAACTTATTGGACATCAACTGCAAGAAGTTCCAAAGAACTGGTGGCTTACCACGAAGAGATCATTGGAGCATCGTGGCACAGAGATCACATGGAAAGTGTTTAAAGCAGAGTTCGATCAGCGATTCTTTCCCGTGTCCTACGGAAAAGGCAAAGGTGCCGAGTTTGCCAATTTGAGAAAGGGACATCTGAACATTGAGGAATATGTGGCAAAGTTTTCGACATTTCTCCGATTTGCTCCTCATGTCGCAGAGAATGACGAGGACATTGCGGATCAGTTTATCAATGGCCTGAATCCATAAATCTTTACCTTGATAAAAACCAGTAAACCGAACAACTTTTCAGACTCTTTGAACCGTGCCAAGGGGGCAGAAGCTGGATTGCTTAGGCAACGAAGCACTTCTTATGTCGCTCCGACTCCGAGACCGCCACAACCTTCAGTTCAACCCCCTCCCAGATTTGAGAGTGGTGGTAGTAGCAGTGGCAGGAAAGACCAGTTAAAAGCAAAGGGCAAGCAGTTCAAGTGATCAGGGAGCAGTTCGTCGAGCTCTAGTGGGTCACGACAGAGAGGTCCTGGCAAGAGTACAAAGTATACAGGTGTATATTACAGTTCTTGTGGAGGCCGACATGCCACCGAGCAGTGTCAGGGTGTTATGGGTCGCTGGAATATCTGCAGACAGTAGGGACACTTTGCCAGAGTTTGTCCCCAGAAAGGTGTACAACAAACTCAGAGTTTAGGAGTATCTAGTTCAATAGCTCAGCCTGAGAGGCAAGCTTCATCTGTTCATTCCTTTCAGCCCACTCCTACACAAACACAGCCCAGAGCCAGAGGTAGCCAGACTGTGAGCCAACCTCCCAGACAGTAGGCTCGAGTATTTGCATTGACAGAAGAGCAGGCCCAAGATGCACCAGATGATGTGATTTCAGGTAACTGTTTTCTTTGCGGTTATCCTGCCTATGTATTAATTGATACGGGTGCATCTCATACTTTCATATCTGAGCTCTTTGCATTGATGCATGCTTTTCCTGTCGAATCATTATCTGCTGTAGTGTCTATTTCTTCTTCGTTGGGAAGTGGTCTTATATCTGTGACTTCAATTAGACATTGTATACTACAGTTTGAGGGTCATGAGATTGACTTAGATTGCATTGTACTTGGATTGGCTTATTTTGATTGTATTGTTGGGATCGATATGTTAACCAAGTACAGAGCCACTGTAGATTGTTTCCAAAAGATTGTCAGATTCAGACCAGAAATGGCTGATGAGTGGAAATTCTACGGTAAGGTTTCCAGATCTCGGATTTCCTTAGTATCTGTTTTGACGATGACTAGATTATTGCAGAAAAGAGCAGAGGGGTTCCGTGTATATTCAGTAGATCTACTGAAATCGAGCCCAGCATTGATAGATCTGCCAGTGGTTTGCGAGTTTGCTGATGTATTCCCAGACGAGATTCCAGGATTACCTCCAGCCCGAGAGGTTGATTTCGGCATTGTTCTCATACCAGGGACTGTTCCTATATCGCGAACTCCGTATAGAATGGCGCCTATTGAATTGAAAGAATTGAAAGAACAGCTTGAAGATTTGTTGGCCAAGGGTTACATCAGACCGAGTGTATCTCCTTTGGGTGCTCCGGTATTATTTGTTCGAAAGAAAGACGGTTCGATGAGATTGTGTATTGATTACTGGCAACTGAAAAAGGCAACAGTAAAGAACAAATAGCCATTGCCTCGTATCGACGATTTATTTGATCAGTTGCAGGGATCTTCTGTCTATTCCAAGATTGATCTGAGATCCGGATATCACCAGCTGAGAGTCCGAGATGTTGATATACCGAAGACAACATTCCGAACCAAGTATGGACATTATGAATTTATTGTCATGCCTTTTGGTTTAACTAATGCTCCAGCAGTGTTTATGGGACTGATGAACCGTGTCTTTCAAAAGTATCTAGATGAGTTTGTTGTTTTTATTGACGATATTGTGGTATATTCCAAGAGTATGATCGAGCATGCCGAACATTTAAGAACTGTGTTGCAAACGCTGAGATATGAGAAACTGTATGCTAAATTGTCAAAACGTGAGTTTTGGCTGAGACAGGTTGTCTTTTTGGGGCATATCATATCTGGAGTCGGTATATCTGTTGACCCTAGCAAAGTCGAGGCAGTGATCAGTTGGCCTAGACCGACCTCAGTGCCAGAGATACGCAGTTTTATGGGTTTGGCAGGGTACTATAGACGATTTATTAAATATTTCTCCAGTATTGCAAAGCCGATTACCCAGTTGACACAGAAGAATGCGCCATTTGTGTGGTCCGAAGCCTGTGAGTCTAGCTTGTTGGAGTTGAAGAAACGACTGACCAGTGCTCCAGTATTACGATACCTTCAGGTATTGGTGATTTCGTTATATATTGTGATGCATCTCACAGAGGGTTAGGATGTGTTCTTATGACTGAAATCGTTTTAGTAACATTTCCATTGGAGTCGGGGTGACATCCATTGGAGTATCTGATGTACTTCCCTGTTCTGGGATTTGTCTCGGAGGCATATCTGATAATCAAATAGATTAATAACAAATACCACAATTCTGTTTCAATCCTCCTCTGATCATCTTACTGTTGATCTAGAATCGGTGCTGATCCAATCTCAATAAAACATATTACTATATCAAATCAGATAAAGAAGTAACATGTATTAAAGCAGTAAGATATGCTAGCATTCAAAAGCAGAAAAACCTCAATCTACCCCGCTCACTAGCCTCTTCTATCTCAATCTAAAGGATCTATCGCTCTGATACCACCTGTTGTGGGGACCCGGACGCTAATCATCTTCTTAATCGTCATTGGGACTAATTTAATCAATTAGAATAACCAGGGTCTAATTTTTTTTAAAAAAATACGGAAGGTAATGGAATCATGCTATTATACAAACCAGTGTAATAATACAAATCTTGTATTATATGCATCTAGTACAAAACTAAGGTTCAACTACTACAATCAAGTAATGAAACCTATCTATATCCAAGTCCGTAATCACCACTCTAATCTCGATCTTTCTTCACCTCTGTGACCCTGAACCTGTCCCACCTGTTGCCATACAGACAAGACAACAGCCGAATAACTCCGGTGAGAATAAAATCCCAGTATAACAAATGTATCAACTAAAACATATATAAAAGCATAATAAACATCAATACATGTATCTAATCTGACCACATGAATCAATAAAAATCTGTACCTCAATCTAGGACTCATTTCTAATCTAGGGATCCCGATTTAATTTAGACTTTTGTATGTTGTATCGAATGTCTACAATAGACGTCGATCTACGGTTAGAGTAGGTGCACGTCGAGCCAAGTGTTGGCCGAGTGTTCACAATGAAACTCTATGTATAAACGATCTTTATTTTAATAATATTTGAATTTATTGTTTTTCACTTCTTTATCTGTATACCCATGCTAGTTGCATAGATAAAGCCCTTGAATATACAAATAGTAGAAAGAATATGAGATGCTCATATGATGAGTATCATGAAACTCATATTTGTAATCCTGTATATTCTAAAAGGTTCCTAGTCGATTCAGCCGCCACTAAGAAGGATATAGGCCGCTAGAGCTCGAGACTAGTATCTGCGATGTGAGTACCATGTTTCATTGGTAGGGGACATTGTGATATTCGAGCATGCAGATAGGTGCTCCTGGTAGAGTGCAATTAACAACCCTCTATAAAGGACTTTCCAAGTGGTTCTCACTTATCGAGTGGAAACGTCCTAGTTTATGGTTGTACACCATTAGTCCTTATGACCCGGGACAACATTGAGACTCTATATCCTAGTTTATGGTTGTACACCATTAGTCATATATGTCGAAACATATATGAGTCGATGCATTGTAGTCGGGGATTCACCGCTTACCTACGGGTATGGATATCCTATGTGTTTTCATGTATGTGTAGTTTGAAATCTCTTATTAGAGTATGGTGGTAATTATGAAAGGGGTTTCATAGATTACACCATCGATGCAACTACAACATGACACATAGTATCGATTCATTGACAACTCTCGATATACCAATGGTTGTCGAATCGGTCGGGATATATGAGTTGAAGGGACCGTACTGTACGCTAACCATAATTGAATGGTTCTTGCAGGCACTATCATTTGATACCTACGGAATCATGTAAGGGATGCTGCTAGGCGTTTAACATGATTGTTTGGGTACTATCAGACTTGAGTTCTGACGTTCTTATTATCAAGGAGTTGATAAATAATAATGGAGCAATTGGGGTATGCTCATATAAGGACATGTTTAGTCCGAATCACATGAAGATGTGAACTCACGGCTAGTTGTATCAGTGAACCATTGAGGGCCACACAAGTACTTGCTTTCTAGATCCCGTTGAGAAGTAAAATAGTTCAATGTGTTGAACGGATTATAAATGAGTTTATAAGCGTAAAGAAAAATAGAAGTATGAATTCTATGAGAGAAATGTAACTTTTAATTTGTGGAAGTGTTCCTAGATTAAAAGTTGGGCAAATAAATAATGTATTTGAAAATTGTGATTTTCATAAACATTATTATGGACTAAATTAAATTAATTCAAGTGTTGAATTAATAAACAATAGTGGACCTAGTAGAGTCCAAATAATTAAATTAATTCAAGTGTTGAACTAATTAAATCATATTGAGTCTTGTAGAGCTCAATTTAAATTAATTATTTAACTAGTGGGACTTGGGTAAATTCAAGTAATGTTTAATTAGTTTAAAATATGTTTGAGATAATTAAATTTAATCCATGGTTATTAATTTGTTAAAAACCATATAATATATGCATGCATGGGAGGTGAAGGGTTGGGAGACAATTTTTTCTATTTTCAAGGCATGGCATGCAACTTTTGTTGGTAGCTTTTTGGAAGTCCAAGACAAGTCTCCCTCCCCTTCATTCCACACACCCTTGGCCGAAATACTCACTCATATTCTCTCAAGTTTTTCTCTCTTTTCTTATTCAAGTGTTGAGGAAGAAATAATCTTCTCCTTGAAAAATCCTCTTGATTTTCTAGTGCAAATTAAGAGGGGATTTACCAAGCAAGTGGTGGGCGTAATTTTGAAGGAAGGAGGAAGCTTGTAGATCTTCTTGCCATTCAAGAGCTTTGTTGTTTAACAACAAAGTTGGAGCCACAATCAATCTTTTAAAGATTGATAGGTATATCTCTCAAACACCCTATGAATGTCATTTTGTGTTTTATTGTATTTGCTACACAAAATAATGAGGTGGCCGAAAATTACATTCTAAAATTCGATTTTTAAACTTCCGTTGCGCTTCCGGTCACCGTAACAGATCCCCTTTCAAGTGGTATCCGAGCTATGGTTACTTTTTTGTGTGGCATTTACATAATATTATGTTGAGATCGATTTCTAACCGCTTGAGATATTTTTTTTTGTATAAAAAATCAAGGCCATCTTGGAGCATTTTTCGGCAGCATGTTGCTGCCCATTTCGGGCACCTCGGGTTGCCCGAGGGGCTGCCCGAAACGGGCAGCAAGAGCAGCCCGAAGGGCTGCCCGAAAGTTGTCTTTTAAAAAAAATTATATATTTTTGTTGTGGCCGGAATCCGGCGACGGAGCTCTGGCGACGGCGATGACGACTAGGGTTTCCAAAAGTGTTTTGGATTATCAAAGTGTCATGGACCTTGAGTTGTTGGGCCATTGGATGGCTAACATATTTGTGGATTTTAAATGGGCCAAAAATGTTTTTGGTGAAAAATGAGTTTTTGGGTCCTTAAGTTTAAAATTACAAAAGTTGCAAACATTTTCTCATGAAATAAATATTTTAAGTTGGACTTTAAATATTTATAGTAAATGGTGATTTACAAGAAATTCGGTTATAAATAAATTAATTGGAAAGTAGACAAAGGTGTTTGTATACTTTGTTAATTTAGTTTATAATCGTGGCGGTTAGTGATTAGATCAAGATATATAATATTGGATCAATTAATTATTGTGATAATTAATTGATGGTGTATGATATGTGATATTATGCATAAAGGATGATCAAAAGGCCAAGCCCAATTTGCTAGGTGTATGCTCGGATATTTTGTGTTGAATGATTGTAATAATTATCAATTTATAAAGTGGGCCTGGTTTATGGCCCGTTCCCACCCCCATGAGATGTATCCCTATTTGCCATGGATATTTATTTGTAAATATACTATAGTGGATGATCAAGATTGGAAGATGGTGGCCATGATGATTATGAAGATCGAAGACATGTAAATATTGGAAGCTAATGTAATGGTTGCATTTGCATCCCATGCGTTCCCCTAGGATTGGACCTAGGCCCGTGTTTAGCTCACACGGTCCGTTAGTATTGGGGCGATTGATCATCCTTGTTTGTTTACAGTTTATAATATATGCATGATATGTTATAAATAATGAGTATGTGCATTATTATTATGATAATAACAAAGTTGCATGAATCCGGCAACATACGATCAAACATGGCGAGCTTTTAAATAAAATTAATGATGAGACCTTTCAAAATTAAAAACCCTCATTTTGAATAAGATTCAAAATTAATATCAAGCCCGAAAAGGGGAATTATAAATTTGTTTATAATTTCCTTGTCTTCCATCAACAATGGGTGCATGATGAACGCTACCCGTACTCGGGGCTCGGCTCATATTATTGGGGGAGCTTTGGGTGCCGGAAAGCTGTGACATCCATTGACATGGTGATGTTAACTACGTAGAACTCCCATGATTTCGGCTCATATTATTGAGGAAACTCATGGCGACCGTCCATTAAGGTTCAATATCGATGGGTTAGGCTTGACACGTAAAGATGAACGACGTCATATTATTGGGTCCTAATCAAACGTGAGACAAAAGATTACGTATAGGGTTGCATGGCGATGCAATTGGAAACTACCTTTTAGGAATTATGATTGGCTGATATTATTCGGGATCATAATCCGCTAATTGGACCTTACGTACCTACTGAGGAAAGGAGTTTCCCATTTTCACTAGAGGGTAGTGAAAATGTCAAAACAGTGGGAGCGAAAATTTATAAAGTAAAAGTCCATACTTTATATCTTAGTAAATATTTTAAAATAGTCCTTAACATTTATCTATTTTACTTTTCAGTACAAAATTTGACAATTTCTTCAATTCGCAATCCGCTTTCTGCCATACTCGAAAAACAAGTGTTAACCGGACCTAACTATCTCACTTGGCTAAGAAATCTTAAAATCGTCCTCAACTCAGAAAGGATTGCATATACACTGACTGAGTCGCCCCCTGCTGAGGCTCCGACTAGCTGTACTCCTGAGGAATTGCAGACCTACAAGGATTGGTGTGACCATGACTTGAAGGCTAGGTGTTATATGCAGGCTTCTATGAACGATGAGCTGCAGTGGCGTTTTGAGAATGCAAAGAATGCTGCTGACATTCATATGCACCTCAAGGAGCTCTTTGGTGAGCAGACTCGGCCTCTGAGGCATGCTACAGTCAAGGAGCTCATCACTTTACGCATGCGAGATGGGGCTTCGGTCCATGAGCATGGCCTAAAGTTGATCGGGCTCGTGGACAAGCTCGTTGGCATGGATTTGATGTTGCCTTCGGAGTTGACCACTGATGTGTTGCTGTTGTCGTTGCCTAGCTCATTTGATCCTTTTATGGTGAACTCTAATATGAACAAGCTTGAGTCGAGCCTTGAAGAGTTGGTGAACATGCTTGTGACTTTTGAGTCCACCATCAAGAAAGAGAAATCGGTTCTTTTTGTAGGCTCTTCATCTGGCTCGAAGACCGGTCCACCTGGGAAGGGAAAGAAGCATTCTTTCCAACGTCCCAAGAAGAGCGTGCCCTCGAAGAAGAAGACTCCGAGTCCCGTAGTGGCAGCCACACCAGTGAAGGCTGACAAGACTGTTGACATCTGTCACCACTGCAAGAAACCTGGACATTGGAGGAGTAACTGCAGGGAATATCATGCCCAGAAGGGTTCTGGAAAGGGTATGTTCTATATTGAAGTAAACATTTCGATTAACTCTACTTCTTGGGTATTGGATACCGGCTGTGGCTCACATCTCTGTAATGATTTGCAGGTGATGGGAAGAAGTAGGAGGCTCAGGGAAGGTGAGACCTTCTTGAGGATGGGCAATGGAGCAAGGGTTGCTGCCAAGGCCATAGGAGATGTTTGTTTACTTTTGAACAATGATTTTAAGTTGTTATTGAGAGATGTTTTGTTTGTACCAGATTTGGTGAAAAACATTATTTCCATTTCTATATTAGACAAAGATAGATTTCTTATTTATTTAGCAAAGGTGTTTGCAATATTTACAAGAATGAATGTTTAATTGGTACTGGAGAACTTGAAAACGATCTCTACACCTTAAAATTGAAAGATATTTCACTTAACAATGTCCAAGCAATAACAACAACAAATAAGCGAAAACAAGATACTCTAAATTCGGCACAATTATGGCATGCTCGATTAGGACATATTTCTCTAAGAAGGATGAACAAGTTAGTGGGAGTAGGCATGTTTGATATGTCTGATATTAATGCTCTCACGACTTGTGAATCCTCTCTAAAAGGAAAGATGACCAAGATTCCCTTTAAGGGCCATGTGGAGCGAGCCAAAGGGTTATTGGATTTGATCCATACCGATGTGTGCGGTCCGCTTAGCATCACCAGTAAGCATGGACATGCCTACTTCATCACCTTTACCGATGACTTTTCGAGGTATGGGTATGTGTATTTGATGAAATACAAATCTGAAGCCTTTGAAAGGTTCAAAGAATTCAGAAGTGAAGTAGAGAAGCAATTGGGACGAAGCATCAAGACACTTCGATCGGATCGAGGTGGTGAGTACTTGAGTGCGGATTTCCAAGAGTATCTTAAGGAGAATGGGATTCTCTCGCAGTGGACTCAGCCCGCTACACCACAGTTGAATGGTGTTTCGGAGCGTCGTAACCGGACTTTGATGGACATGGTTCGGTCTATGATGGGGTTCACGGAGTTGCCGCCATCTTTTTGGGGATATGCGCTTGAGACAGCGGCAATGTTGTTGAACAATGTCCATACAAAGGCAGTTGACAAGACACCATATGAGATATAGATGGGTAAGCCACCCAAATATTCTTATCTTAGAATATGGGGGTGCCCTGCTTATGTGAAGAAGGTAGTGGTAGATAAATTGGATAGTCGATCCATTTTATGCTACTTTGTGGGAATATCCAAAGAATTCGGTTGGATACTACTTCTATCATCCCCAAGAAACAAAGTTGTTTGTTTCTAGGAATGCAACCTTTTTAGAAAAGGAATTTCTATTAGATAGAAAAGGCGAAATGATAGAACTCGAAGAGGTTCGAGAGACACCCACAATTGTAGAACCCACACCCGAAGAGCCAAGAGATGAGATACAAGCTCCTAGAAGATCTGAGAGAGTCTCGAGACCACCTATGAGGTATGGTCTGCTTCTTGAAGAGGGCCATGATGAGCCTAACCTTGAATGTGTTCCAAGGACCTTCAAGGAAGCATTATCTGATGCCGAATCATCCAAGTGGCTTGAAGCGATGGAATCTGAGATGAATTCCATGCATTCGAACCAAGTGTGGAATCTCGTGGATCCACCTGAGGGAATTGTTCCCGTAGTGTGTAAATGGATTTACAAGAGGAAACTTGGGGCGGATGGGAAGGTATTGACCTTCAAGGCGCGATTGGTGGCAAAAGGATATACTCAAAGACAAGGAGTTGACTTTGAGGAAACCTTTTCCCCAGTCGCAATGTTCAAGTCCATAAGGATTTTGTTAGCCATAGCTGGATGGTATGACTATGAGATATGGCAGATGGATGTTAAGACAGCCTTTCTTAATGGGGATATTAAGGAAGAGATTTACATGTCTCAATCTGAGGGGTTCACATCTGTCGGAAGTGAGCATATGGTATGCAAACTTCAGAGATCTATTTATGGTCTAAAGCAGACATTTAGAAGTTGGAACCTCAGATTCGATAGTACAATCAAAGAGTTTGGTTTTGCTAAGAATCCTGAGGAACCCTGTGTGTATAAGAAGGTCAGTGGGAGTTCTGTGACATTCCTGGTGTTGTATGTTGATGACATTCTACTCATTGGGAATGATGTAGGAATGTTGCAATCAAATAAGATATTGTTAGCAAGTAAGTTCTCGATGCAGGACTTGGGTGAAGCATCTTTTGTATTAGGAATACATATATATAGAGATGGATCAAAAAGATTGATTGGTCTCACCCAGTCCACATACATTGATACCATCGTGAAGCGGTTCTCGATAGATGAGTCCAAGAGAGGACATCTACCAATGTGTCATGACGTGTCCCTATCCAAGTCGATGTCTCCCAAGACTGATGCAGAGATAGTGGCGATGACACGCATTCCGTATGCTTCGGCAATTGGTAGTATCATGTATGGGATGATATCTACACGTCCTGACGTGGCATTTGCACTAAGTTTAGTGAGTAGATATCAATCTAACCCTGGTCTTCCACACTGGAAAGCTGTGAAAGACATCCTCAAGTATTTGAGAAGGACCAATAAGTTGTTCTTGTTATATGGGGGTGGAGAACTTAAATTGGAAGGCTATACCGACTCTAGCTTCCAAAGCGATATCGATGACTCGAAGTCAACCTCTGGATTCGTATTCATGCTCAATGGTGGTGCTGTCTCTTGGAAGAGTTCCAAGCAAGACAGCACTGTGGATTCCACCACTGAGGCCAAATACATTGCTGCATCGGCTGCACAAAAAGGCTGTTTGGATTACGAATTTCGTCCAAGAGTTGGGCGTCATTCCTAATGGAGTTGCTCCTATCCCGGTGATGTGTGACAACACGGGAGCCATAGCTCAGGCGAAGGAGCCAAGGTCACATCAGAAGTCCAAACATATACTGAGAAAGTACCACATCCTCCGAGAGATCATGGAAAGAGGAGATGTCACGATTGACAAAGTCGGCTCCGCAAATAATGTTGCTGATCCGCTAACTAAGCCTTTACCTGGACCATTATTCGAGAACCATCGCGAATCGATGGGTTTAAAGCATATGGGTAGTTGGCTCTAGTGAAAGTGGGAGATGGTTAGAGTAGGTGCACGTCGAGCCAAGTGTTGGCCGAGTGTTCACAATGAAACTCTATGTATAAACGATCTTTATTTTAATAATATTTGAATTTATTGTTTTGGCACTTCTTTATCTGTATACCCATGCTAGTTGCATAGATAAAGCCCTTGAATATACAAATAGTAGAAAGAATATAAGATGCTCATATGATGAGTATCATGAAACTCATATTTGTAATACTGTATATTCTAAAAGGTTCCTAGTCGATTCAGCTGCCACTAAGAAGGATATAGGCCGCTAGAGCTCGAGACTAGTATTTGCGATATGAGTACCATGTTTCATTGGTAGGGGACATTGTGATGTCCAAGCATGCAGATAGGTGCTCCTGGTAGAGTGCATTGAACAACCCTCTATAAAGGACTTTCCAAGTTGTTCTCACTTATCGAGTGGAAACGTCCTTGTTTATGGTTGTACACAATTAGTCCTTATGACCCGGGACAACATTGAGACTCTATATGCTAGCGTTTCACTTTGAATTGTTTACCGACTCTCATGGGATCATCAGGTGGCAAGGTTGAGTGTTATGTCGAAACATATAGGAGTCGATGCATTGTAGTCGGGGATTCACCGCTTACCTACGGGTATGGATATCCTATGTGTTTTCATGTATGTGTAGTTTGAAATCTCTGATCAGAGTATGGTGGTAATTATGAAAGGGGTTTCATAGATTACACCATCGATGCAACTACAACATGACACATAGTATCGATTCATTGACAACTCTCGATATACCATTGGTTGTCGAATCGGTCGGGATATATGAGTTAAAGGGACCGTACTGTACGCTAACCATAATTGAATGGTTCTTGCAGGCACTATCATTTGATACCTAGGGAATCATGTAAGCGATACTGCTAGGCGTTTAACATGATTGGTTGGGTACTATCAGACTAGAGTTCTGACGTACTTATTATCAAGGAGTTGATAAATAAGAATGGAGCAATTGGGGTATGCTCATATAAGGACATGTTTAGTCCGAATCACATGAAGATGTGAACCCACGGCTAGTTGTATCAGTGAACCATTGAGGGACACACAAGTACTTGCTTTCTAGATCCCGTTGAGAAGTAAAATAGTTCAATTTGTTGAACGGCTTATAAATGAGTTTATAAGCGTAAAGAAAAATAGAAGTATGATTTCTATGAGAGAAATGTAACTTTTAATTTGTGGAAGTGTTCCTAGATTAAAAGTTGGCCAAATAAATAATGTATTTGAAAATTGTGATTTTCATAAACATTATTATGGACTAAATTAAATTAATTCAGGTGTTGAATTAATAAACACTAGTGGACCTAGTAGAGTCTAAATAATTAAATTAATTCAAGTGTTGAATTAATTAAATCATATTGAGTCTCGTAGAGCTCAATTTAAATTAATTATTTAACTAGTGGGACTTGGGTAAATTCAAGTAATGTTTAATTAGTCTCAAATATGTTTGAGATAATTATATTTAGTCCATGATTTTTAATTTGTTAAAAACCATATAATATATGCATGCATGGGAGGTGAAGGGTTGGGAGACAACTTTTTCTATTTTCAAGGCATGGCATGCAACTTTTGTTGGTAGCTTTTTGCAAGTCCAAGACAAGTCTCCCTCCCCTTCATTCCACACACCCTTGGCCGAAATACTCACTCATATTCTCTCAAGTTTTTCTCTCTTTTCTTATTCAAGTATTGAGGAAGAAATAATCTTCTCCTTGAAAAATCCTCTTGATTTTCTAGTGCAAATGAAGAGGGGATTTACCAAGCAAGTGGTGGGTCTAATTTTGAAGGAAGGAGGAAGCTTGTAGATCTTCTTGTCATTAAAGAGCTTTGTTGTTTAACAACAAAGTTGGAGCCACAATCAATCTTTTAAAGATTGATAGGTATATCTCTCAAACACCCTATGAATGTCATTTTGTGTTTTATTATATTTGCTACACAAAATAATGAGGTGGCCGAAAATTACATGCAAAATTCGATTTTTAAACATCCGTTGCGCTTCCGGTCACCGTAACCGATCCCCTTTCATCTACATCTAAGCTCATCGATACACCGTAAGTGTAATGCCCGAGATTTAATTGCTGTAATAAGACGTTGATTACATGGGCAGAATTGAGGTTATAGTAACTCAAATGAAGAAGCAGGGCATCGTTATATTATTAGCCAAGATGTTGGACCGAACATCTCAAGATGATGGGCCGAACATCTCGCGCCCGAACGCCAATTTTAAGAACCGCCCGAACGCCAATTTTACTTCTTGGACAGAATGTTTGGCGCCCGAGCGGTAGAATATTACCGCCCGAGCGCCAAGAGATGTTCAACCAAGTATCTCAACATAAAATGCCGCGCCCGAGCGGTAGTTTAGCACCGCCAGAGCGCCGACCGAAGTTCATGGAAAATGGGACACGTTTCTCTACATGCAACGTGTGATATATATATATATATATACTAGTACAACGACGCACACGTTGCGTGCTTGTACGATATGTTTTTATAATTTATTTGATTTATATTTAAATGAGGATCAAAATATATTTATAAGAAATAATGAGTGGCTACATTATAATTTTGATATATGAACTAAAAAATAAATTAAAAAAGAATAAAAAAGATCCAAGCAAAAATTGAACCTCCAACCTCATGATTAAGAAACATAGGCTTTATCCACTAAACTATATGTGACTTGCTTTTATTTTTTAACACTTTATTATTATGTAGAGAGTGGGGGTGAAGGGTATTTTAGGTATTTTAAAAAACAGACCAAAGAAGTTACTCTAACCTACTCAGCCTTAATAAATAGTAAGAGATATATATATATATATATATATATATATATATATATATATATATATATATATATATATATATATATATAAGTTTCTTCTTTCAAAGTTAAGGAGAGGAAAAGAAAGGAAACGAGAAAGGTTCTTAGAAAATCCTTACGCCTTATATTTCGATTCGTCTGTCAGATTTTGAATCCAGACACAGTACCAGGTTCTTAGACGGTGTATGTATTTGTTATGATTTTCGGAAATGACATAACTGAGATTGTACCGATTGGGTATCATGATTTGTATTATTGAAGATTATATATTGTAGTGACACTGATTATGCCTCGTGATATTATGTCTGTTATGTTTATATTTCTGGGGTTATTAAGATTGTATTGTTATACCGTCGAAACATCAGTGGATTGATATTGATCAGATTGAGTAGTGACTTTGATTATATCGTGACATCGTTGATATGAATTAGATTATATCTTGAGTCAATATTAATCAGATTGTATTTTGATTTGAGTATTGATCAGAATAGATTTTGAATTGAGCTGCATACTGAGATTGTGCCTATGCGATATTGTATTTCAGATTGATATGGACAGATTTGACTTCGAAACTTTGAATTCGTCGGAACGAGAAGAAAAAGGTATAAAACAATGTTAACTGGGAGATCGACTTGAGTTAGATTCTACTCAAGTTTCCCTAAACCACATACTTGTATGGTATTGTTTTGTTTATATACCTTTGTGTTTTTAAATGATTACTTTTGTTCTATTGAATCAGAAAGTGGAGAGTATATAACTATTAAGTTAGAGACACTGACAGAGGGGTTAGATTTTGACAGTATAGTCACTGACCCATTGCACATTGTCAGAAATAGGCTTAGTCTTGGTAGATACGCCAAGGAACTGGACGTTTGGTATATCGATATGCTTAAGATACAGACATTGTTCTTATTGTAGATTATTCAATATAGACTAGACCAAAGTCCAGAAATAAGAACGTACTGCCATCGCGACTGGTGGTAGTAGATAGGAGACTTGTTACGTTCTTATTCACCGGGATTCCTAGATTAGAATGAGAGATGAGTCGAGTCTTAGATGTTGAGTCAAGATTCTGATTTACAGACCTGCATTGAATTATATTTCGTAGATTACGATTCATGTTTTATTTTCAGATTGATATTGATACATGTTGTTCGATTATGATACATGCAAAAAGATATAATTCATGCCCTTATGTTAGTTCAGTTAATTGCATGTATACATTTTTTATACTGGGATTTATTCTCAACGAAGTTATCCGGCTGTTGTCTTGTTTGTATGTGTGCATGACAACAGGTGGGACAGGATGTGGGGACCCGAACTTAATTCAATTCTTAATCACTTTCTGGGACTAATTAATCAATTATGAAACAGGGTCTAAATTTTTTTAAAATGCGGAACGTAGTGAAATAAAACATATATACATCTCAGTATAAAAGTACAAGTCCTGTACCACATACATTTATTCAACAAAGGTTTAACAACTAATATTAAGTGTCTAACCCTATCTCTAATCCAAGTCCGGAGCCTCCACTCTAATCACGATCTCTCTTCATCTTCTCAACCCTAAACCTGTCCCACCTGTTGTCATGCAGACATACAAAACAAGACAACAGCCGGATAACTCCGGTGAGAAATACATCCCAGTATAAACCTTGTAAACATGCGATCATATAGAAACATATACAAAGGCATATAACAGTTATCATTAACATGTAGCAAATCAACAAACATGAATGATATAAAACTGTAAATTCACTAGTCATCACAGACTCGACTCAACTCTAACCTAGGGATCCCAATGTCTGGATATTGATAATTATATTGCATCTCAGTCGATAGGAATGAATCAATCCCTAAACGGCATCGATATAATTCATATATCCAGTGTCTAGGCAACAGCCGCGGAATTGACGAATCAGTCAAGAATTAAGCGAATCAGCCAATAACTAAACGAATCAGCCAGTAATTAAGCGAATCAGCCAAAGTTTAGACGAATCAGTCAATAACTAGACGAATCAGCCAATAACCAGACGAATCAGCCGGTGACTAGGCGAATCAGCCAATGACTAAACGATTCAGTAGTCAATACATGCAGTGGCTATAAATCAATAGACTACAAACATCAATCTCATCAATTACAAATATCAATGCAATAAACTAAGTATGTGATTTAGGGAAACTCGAGTCAAACCTCACTCGAGTTGTGCAATCCCAACTCAACATTAATTTATACCTTTCTTTCTGATACTCTGACTCGGTCGTAGTCTCGAACCCCAAGCCTGTCAATACTCAATCTGACAATAACAATATCGAGGGTACGGTATCAATACACCACTCAATCAATACTGGATATAATCAGAATTCAATCAAATTCTGTTTCAATGGCACAACATCATAATCCCAATATATCCAGCAATACCATATCAGTCAGATACCAATTCTAATGTCTTATACTCGATAATCACTCAATCTTGATATCAATTCTTACTCAACTCAACTCTAAAAATCATAATAATTTCATATGGTATCTGTTCCTCAGTCCGGGTTCGATTCTACGATCTCAAACATGCCAAGAACATTATATATGAATCATATCAGATTCTGACAACACCATAATTTCAAAACATATCAAAACGTAGCAAAACTTACATCCAGTTGTAGCCTACGTCTATAGGAACTCAATACTGAAATCGGATTCAAAATCGGACGGACGGATTTCTCACAAAAGGCGTATTTATATCTCACAAAATCGGACGGACGGATTTCAACCCTTTTTCATAAACCTTTTCTCGATTCTTATGAATTCTGAACGAATTCATGATTTATAAATATATATATATATATATCTCGTACATGCAAGAGGGCAAGTGGCTCATCGCTCATACTACACGTCTCGCGCATATGCGCGACCACTATCGGTGCATATGCGCGAGACTCTATGTCTCGGCGCGTAGTATGCACAACGCCTCGCGCATATGCGCGCCCTCAATCGGCGCATATGCGCGAGGTCCTTCAAATTTCTTCACAACTCTCGGGTTACCTCGCGCACATGCGCGGATTCGTGTCGCGCATATGCACGAGGTTCTCTGCCCTCGTCGCGCATATGCGCGCATCTGTGCCGCGCATCTGTGCCGCGCATATGCGCGAGGCTACTGTTCTTCGCAAATTTTCATGCATTTTCTCGTCTTTCCCGGTCCGATCCTTTCCGTCTATAAACATATCAATTATCCCCAAATCATTTCAAATTACGGTAATCGAATTCTCGAGCCTTACACATGATCAGGGTCAAGAAGATGATGAGAGATCGAGATTAGAGTGGTGATTCCGGACTTGTATATAGATAGGTTTCATTACTTGATTGTAGTGGTTGAACCTTAATTTGAACTAGATGCATGTTGTACAGGATTTGTATTATTATACTGGTTTGTATAATAGAATGATTCCATTACCTTACGCATTTTAAAAAAAAATTTAGACCTTGCACATCTTAATTGAGAATTAAATCCCAAAGATGATTAAGAAGATGATTAGCGTCCGGGTCCCCACAACAGGTGGTAGCAGAGCGATAGATCCTTTAGACTGAGATAGAAGAGAATGATTGGGGTAGATTGAGTTTTTCTTTCCTTGCATGTGATTGCTAGCATGAGATTTATCTTAATGTTGATTGACCTTGTGTATGCTAGCATGAGATTATGTTTTACTGCTTTGAAATAAATGTTTATCTGTTTATCTGATTTGAATTGGTATTGTGTATTATTGAGTATGAATCAGATCTGATTCTGGATCATCAGTAAGATGATCAGAGAAAGATTGGAACAGGTTTGTAGTATTTGGGTACTAATGTTTTGATAAGCAGATATACCTCCTCGAAGAATTCCGGAAAGGAGTAATACTTCGACTGAATAGATAGATATATCAGAAAATCTGATGGAAACACAGTTGAAGAGGTTTCAGTTGTTTCAACCCCCGATTCTGAACGGTACTGAGACGCTAGTATATTGTGAGAATTGGCTTGATGACACAGAAATGCTATTTGAATTTCTGGGTTTCACAGATGATTGTAGAGTTAAACTGATTGAGAACCAGTTACAGGAGATTGCAAGGAGATGGTGGCTAGTAACTAAAGAAGCCCTGGAACAGCGTAGTTCAATGATTACGTGGAAAATTTTTAAGGTTGAATTATATCAAAGATTTTTCCCCGTATCATACAGACAGGATAAAGATGCAGAGTTTTCAAATCTGAGACAGGGTCACTTGAGTATTGATGAGTATTTGGCTCGGTTCTTTACCTTGCTACATTTTGCCCCTCATGTGGCTAGAAATGATGAAGCTATATCTAGTCAGTTAATTTAGGGATGGAATCCGGAGATACGTACATTGGTGAATGTGAAACGACCGATTAATTTTGCTGATACCTTGAACAGAGCCAAAAGAGCAGAAACAGTTCTGATGGGACAAAAGGGAGTTTCGTATGTTTTTCCAGCACCGAGACTACAACAACTGCCTTCCAGAATCGAGATTGGCAGCAGCTGTGGTGAAAAGAAAGAACAACTGAAAATTCGAAAGAAGCAGTTTAAGAAGTTAGGGAGTGGTTCATCTAGCTCCAATGGTTCCAGCCCAAGTTATACTGGAGTGTATTGCAGCACTTGCAGAGGGAGACATTCCACAGAGCAATGCCAGGGAGTGACTGGTAGTTGCCATATCTGTCGACAATCTGGACATTTTGCGAGAGTCTGTCCACAGAGAGGTTTCCGCTGATTTCAGGGATCAGGACCATCTGGTGGTAGTGATTGAGGAATAGACCCAAGAGGCACTTGAGGATATAGTGGCAGGTACTGTTACTCTATGATTATGTTGCATATGTATTGATATATACTAATGCATTCTTTATGAGTAATTTTGAAGGAATTGCATTGATATATGTTGTATCTGTTGAGTCTGTTTGTACTGTAGCATTGATTCCCTTACTTTTTGGGAAAAAGAGATTGATATTAGAGATTTATGTGGAATATTGTACACTACCGTAAGATGAAAATGAGATAGAGTTAGATTATAATGTACATGTGTTTCTGATTTGACCGCATTATTGATATTAATATGCTGAACAAGTACAGAACTATTGTAGATTCCTTCCAGAAAAATATAAGATTCAGACCAGATATGGCTGATGAGTAGAGATTTCATGGTAAGGATTCTAGACTTAGAATTCCTTTGATATATGTGTGTTGTCTAGGATTCGATCGATACAGAAAGGAACAGATGGTATCCTTATGTATTAAGTAGGTGTACTGAAATCGAGCCTAGCATTGGAAAATTTGCCAGTGATGTACGAGTTGGCTGATATTTGCCCAGATAAGATTTCATATTTGCTTTATATCAGAAGGATAGATTTCAGAATTGAATTGAGATCAGGTATTGTTTGTTGTTTTAGAATTCAGTACTGAATAATATTGAATGTACAGAATGACACTGAATGAATTGAAAGAATTGAAAGATCAGTAGAAGAGTACCGACCAGGAGTTACATCTGATTTAGTGTTTCTCTTTGGCATGTTTCAGTATGTTCAGAGATATTATGATGATTTCATACTTGTTGTATCTATGATGTTTTGATATAGTGACAGCATCTGATTGATTGAATCGAATATCTGAAGATTTTATTGAATACTCTGAGAACTATGATTATTGTATACAGAAATTTTTCAGATATGAATCCTGCTTAAAACAGATTGTATTCAGAGTATGCGATATCTGAAAGTAGTATACCTATTGATTTTGACACAGTTGAGATCATGATCAGTGACTAAAATGATACCGATATCAGAAAGATCAGAAATATCAGAAATTTCAGAAAACTCAGAAATGTCAGAAATTTATTTTTGGTCTAAGTTGGCAGATTTTCTTATACGATTGTTGTTTTATATCTGCTTGAGTATTGTTATTGTTCTAAACCAGTATTTGAGACAGCTTATATTGTTTGGGGGCATAGTATATTTGCAGATGATATATAACAGTTGATCTGAGCGACATGAAGACGTGATTGATTAGTCAGAATTGACAATATTGCAAGAAATTGCCATTTTATGAGTTTACTGAACTCACTAGATCAGTATAGATTATTGATATTTCGAATCTGATTTGATAGTACTGTTATTCTGAGTCAGTGTTTGATATAGATTTTTGTGAACCATTGAAATTATATACCGTTCAAACTGAATCAGAGCCTAATTCGAGAATTACGGCAGTCCAGAGATTTAACCAGAATGTTCAGAACTTAATTTTGATAATCAGAGCAGAGCATCGATCAGAGTGACAGATATGTGATTTTTACTGTATGAGAATGATTACCTTGTGATGTCAAATGTTTCAGAATTGTACAACAGAATTTGATATCGATAGTCAAAACCGAATACCAGGTAGGTATTTTTCTTTAATTTATATTTTTAACTGATTTGTTTGTACCAAATGGTTCGAATCTAAAACAGTAGTGGATTCAATTTTCATTTTGGGGACTGAGAATGTATAATATTCGGACAGACAGTTTTGATATAGACAGATTAAATCAGTTATGATAGAATTTGTACTGAAATGTTGGCAGGAATTGTACTGAAATGTCTGAATTGCCAATAAATGAAGACAGAAAGGTAGGAATCAGAAGATTTATTACAAATTTTGTTAATTTCTAAATAGAAATGGGAGTACATTTCTATGGTTTTCGTAATGGAATTACTACCATCCTTTCAAGATGTTGATTAATTGACAAGATTGTGATATGATATGATTGTGATTGACAGATTGTTCAATCTATATATATTAGTTTGTACAAGATGACGTACAAACATGACCAGAGGACAAAGATCGATGTCAAAGGAATGGTCAAATTGACCAGAATATAGAAATAGACTATAGCAGATTGTGAATTTTGATTGAATTTGTACTTATGGCAGAATATACCATGAGCTCTTTCATATATTATTCACAGAATGACAGATAGCCAGAGTGTACTATCCAGATATTTGAAAAATAATTATGAAGCTGTAGTGCTAGATGCTAGCACTAGTTGATATGACATATTGTCGCTGTGTGAATTATTGTACGATAATAGTTATCAGATTTCCAGATGGGTAATGAGATAGTTACAGATGACACATTGTATAGTGAGTACTACAGATTTCTTTGGTATAAGGATAATGTCTCAAAGATATCTGAGGTAAGATCTGATACAGTCAGAGATAGGGCAAGAAAAATGAAACTGATTCAGAAGAGAATGAAAATTGTTCTGTTGTTGAAACCACAGTAAGAATTTCAGGATATCAAAGAGACTACGTGAAAGATATAATCTAATATGAGATTGAGATTTCAGAATGGTTTCATTGAAATGAGTTTCTGATTAAACTCTGTATACATTTCCTCTGATGTATCTGAATTGATTATTTGTGAGTTCGAGGACGAACTCTTATTTAAGGGGGGGAGAAATGTAATGCCCGAGATTTAATTGATGTAATCAGACGTTGATTACATTGGCAGAATTGAGATTATAGGAACTCAAATGAAGAAGCAGGGCATCGTTATATTATTCGCCAAGATGTTGGACCGAACATCTCAAGATGCTGGGCCGAACATCTCGCGCCTGAGCGGTAGAAAAGAACCGCCCGAGCGCCACTTTTACTTCTTGGACAGAATGTTTGGCACCCGAGCGGTAGAATATTACCGCCCGAGCGCCAAGAGATGTTCAACCGAGTATCTCAATGAAAGGTGATCGGTTACGGTGACCGGCAGCGTAACGGAAGTCAAAAATTTTTATTTTTCATGCTAAAATTTCGGCCACCATGTTTTTGTGCAACAAATACAATAAAAACACATTATGACATTCATAAGGTGTTTTAGAATTTTACCTATCAACCTCTTGAGGTTGATGAATGGCACCAACTAAAGTGTAAACACTTTAGCTCTTGAGTGGATGAATATCTACAAGCTCACCTCCTTTCCTTCAAGAATTAGGCCCACCACTAGCTAGGTAAATCCCTTCTTGTTTTGCACTAGAAAAACAAGAAGATTTTTCAAAGAGAAGATAGTGATTTCAACAAATTGAAGAACACAAAAGTGAAAGAAAAGTTTGAGAGAAAAAAACTTAGAAGTTTCGGCCAAGTGATATAGACTGAGGGAGGGAAGAGTTGTCTTGGTAGTGCAAAAAGTTGTCTTGCATGCCATGCAATTTTTTAATCAAAAGTATTCTACAACCCTTCACCTCCCAAGCATGCAAACCCTAGTGGGCTTGTAACTTTTACAAGGCCCATGGACTTTTAATTGTCCCAAACAATTTGAGCCCAATTAGACTTTACTTGATTTTACTCAAGCCCACTAGTTAAATAATTATTTCAAATTGGGCTCTACAAGGCCCAATATTATTTAATTAATCCAACACTTGAATTAATTTAATTATTTGGACTCTACTAGGCCCACTAGTGTTTAATTAATTCAACACTTGAATTAATTTAATTAAGTCCATAATAATGTTTATGAAAATCACAATTTTCAAATACATTATTCACTTGGCCAAATTTTAATTTAGGAACACTTTCATTAATTAAAATATATATTTCTCTCATAGAAGTCATACTTCTATTTTTCTTTACGCTTATAAACTCATTTATAAGCCGTTCAACACATTGAACTATTTTACTTCTCATCGGGATTTAGAAAGCAAGTACTTGTGTGGCCCTCAATGGTTCATTGATACAACTAGCCGTGGGTTCACATCTCCATGTGATTCGGACTAAACATGTCCTTATTCTAGCATACCCCAATCGCTCCATTCTAACTTATCAACTCTTTGATAATAAGAACGTCAGAACTCAAGTCTGATAGTACCCAACCAATCATGTTAAACGCCTAGCAGCATCTCTTACATGATTCCCTAGGTATCAAATGATAGTTCCTGCAAGAACCATTCAATTATGGTTAGCGTACAGTACGGTCCCTTCAACTCATATATCTCGACCGATTCGACAACCATTGGTTTATCGAGAGTTGTCAATGAATCGATACTATGTGTCATGTCGTAGTTGCATCGATGGTGTAATCTATGAAACCCCTTTCATAATTACCACCATACTCTGATCAGAGATTTCAAACTACATATACATGAAAACACATAGGATATCCATACCCGAAAGTAAGCGGTGAATCCCCGACTACAATGCATCGACTCCTATATTGTGGGGACCCGGACGCTAATCAAGTTCTTAATCATCATTGGGATTAATTAATCAATTATAAAACAGGGTCTAAATTTTTTTTTTTAAAATACAAAGCGGAAACGTAATGTAATTTACTCAAATTACATATTAAACATGAACATACAAATCTTGCGTTATCTACAAGAATTCAACTAGGTTCAACTACATATCAGTGCTGAATCCTATGTTGCTTCGAAGCCCGGATCTCCACGCTATCTAATCTTCTCTCATCCTCTTCTTGACCCTGATCCAGCCCCACCTGTTGTCATGCACACATACAAAACAAGACATCAACCGGATAACTCCGGTGAGATATAAATATCTCAGTATAAACAATGTAAACATGCAATCATATAAAAGCATATAAGAAGTATCCATATCATGTCTCAAATCAGAAACATAAATCCATATCAAACATTCAATAATCATGAATGGTATAAACAATGTAAATCAACATGTCATATCAGAATCAACTCAACCGACGCGTCGTCTCAGACTAGACTCCACTGACGCGTCATCTCATACTCGACTCAACTCTAACCTAGGGATCCCGATGTCTGGATATAGGTAATTAAATTGAATCTCAGTCGATAGGAATGAATCAATCCCTAAACGGCATCGATATAATTAATATCTCTAGTGTCTGGGCGAATCAGCCGCAGAATTGACGACTCGGTCAATAACCCGACGAATCAGCCGGTAATTAGGCGAATCAGCCAAAAATCAGACAACTCAGCCTGTAATTAAGCGAATCAGCTTAAGTTTAAATGAATCAGTCAATCACCAGACGAATCAGCCGGTGACTAGGCGAATCAGCCTATAATAAGACGAATCAGTCAATAACCCAACAAATCAGCCGGTGACTAGGCGAATCAGCCTATGACTCAACGACTGAGTAATCAATACATACAGTCAGTATCTAAGCAAATCAATCAATGACTAGTAAATCAGCAGTCATTTCATGCAGTGAATATAAATCAGTAGACTACAATCATCAATCTCATCAATTACAAGAATCCATGTAATAAACTAAGTATGTGATTTAGGGAAACTCGAGTCAAACCTTCCTCGAGTTGTGCAATCCCAACACAACATTAATTTATACCTTTCTTTCTGATACTCTGACCCTGTCGAAGTCTCGAACTCAAAGCCTGTCAATACTCAATCTGACAATCACAATATCGAGGGTAAAATATCAATACACCACTCAATCAATACTGGATATAATCAGAATCCAATCAAATTCTGTTTCAACGGCATAACATCATAATCTCAATATCCAGCAATACCATATCAGGCAGATATCAATTCTAACATCTCATAATCAATAATCACTCAATCTGGATATCAATTCTTATTCAATCTCATTCTGAAAATCATAACAAGTTCATATTCAGTCCGTTTCTTATTCTGACTCCGATTCTACGCTGTCTAACATGTCAAGAACACCATATATGACGTGTATTCAATTCTATCAACATCATAATTTCAAGACATGTCAAAACGTAGTAAAACTTACGTCTTGTAGTAGCCTATGTTGCTAGGAACTCGATACCGAAGTCGGATTCAAAATCAGACGGACGGATTCCTCGCAAAAGGCGTTAGGATTTTCTTTCTTTCTCGGAAGCCTTCTTCTCGATTTCCTCCTCGTTCTGATTCTGATTTCGAGCAATTCTTACATATATATATCAAAATTGCATGCAAGAAACGTGTCTCATTTTCCATGCTGCATGTCACACCGCGGGTGCGCTCTATCTTGCACCGCGGGTGCGCTCATGCTTCGGCATTCTTATCCATTCTGAAATTACATGACCGCGGGTGCGGTACATGTCAAGACCGCTGGTGCGGTCATGTCACCGCGGGTGCGGTAACGCTTGCACCGCGGGTGCGGTCACCCTTCGGTAAAACTGACCAAGTTTCTGTCCATGCACCGCGGGTGCGGTACATGCAAGGCCGCAGGTGCGGTGTTGCTTCGGCAACACACTCTGAAATTCAAAATAAATGGCCACACATTATCTTAAATCGTGCCTCAGTTGGCCCTTTCGTAATCACGTTAAATTATAAATCAATAATCCTTGATTACCAGTGATAATTTCTAGGGCATTACATTTCTCCCCCTCTAAGATCTGAGTTCGTCCTCGAACTCGCAAGTAATCAATTCAGATATATCAGAAGAAATGTATCCAGAGTTTAAATCAGAAACTCATCGCAATGAATCTGTTCTGAAATTTCAATCTCATATCAAATTCTATCTCTACAATTAGCTCTGATAAAGTCAATCTCGCAACACTGGCTATACAACATCTGTATATACCCAACCACAACTCATAACAACTCAACATCATCAGCTGTTATCGAGTCAGTTTATCTCAATCCAAGATATATTCGCTCTTTAATCTCAGTTACCAACAGTCATCGTCCGACGTTGGCCTATTTAGTCTGATTATCATGAGCTATTTTCATGTTCTTTTGAATTAGCTTCATATTTTCAGTCATATCTCTGATCATGTCAGATCGAATCTTAGGAACCTCCGAGATATCATTTCAATAAAGAGGGAATCTGTACTTCTTAATGTACAACGTGTCTAATAGGGTCATTCCCATACTCATTTAATATCTGTTGTGGTATAAAAACTCACAACATGGCAATAAATCCTGCCAATTAGTGTTAAATCAAACACTACAACTCTAAGCCTATGTTCTGGAATCTGGATACTTCACTCTGACTGTCCGTCAGATAGTGAATACTATTCAGTATTCAGATATAATCTAGTATCCAACTCTTACTGTACATTTGGTCAAATGTGCAAAATCAACCAAAATCACGGTTTAATATAATCAATTCTCAACACTCCGTGTAATCTAATTACTTTTCTGACAAAATCTCAGTCATATATCATATTTGTACATCTTCATGTACGAGTTAGCACTCGCAGACTGGGTCAGTCTGTCATTCCTAACTCAATCAATACTCAATTTCGAAAGAAATGTAGTAACTTTATCACGATATCCCTGGAAATGTAATCTCATTTCCATTCAGGAACCGACAAGTTACATAACCAATCTCTTGGTTTATTTTCTTTCTATCTTTATCTGTCTGTAGTTCAGACATTTCAGTCCAAACTCTGCCATATCTAATCTCATCTGTTTCTATCAAAACATTTTCTGCTATCAGGCTGCCTACTGAATCAAGTATTGCACCTTTCTAACAATCTATGTCATTTCACATTCGAGATATCAGGCACAAACAAATCAGTTATTAACATACAATACAGTATTACTTACCTGATATTTTGATCGATACTCTGTTCTGACTATCGATATTGAGTTCTAAACATTCTAATCAACTTTTTGATCTGCTTAATGTTTCAAAATCAGCTCTGGTTCGGACGGTACAATATAATCTCCATTGTCTACAATCTGTCTCAAACACGTATTCAGAATGAAATCAATATTCAATCAGATTTAAAACATGCTAAACTCATAAATCGCAACTGTCTGACACTAATGTCAACCTCAGCTGACTAATCATGGTTTAACTCTGTTAAAATCAACGAATATATCATCTTCAGATATAACACATCCTGAATGAAATCTGTCTCAATCAGGATTCATCATATCAACAGTTTCTGATATCAACTCAAAGCTAAAATCAACCTCTCTCAAATCAAATCTAGAGTCTTATCTGAGGAAAACATCAAGAACTTTCTTATCATTGGTAAATCAGCCAATGATAGACTCAACTTCAGTAAATCAACTGAATACATAAGGAGTCACTCTGCTCCTTTCTGTAATAATCGAGTCATAGCTAGTACGAATATCAAAGAAATTCTCAGTCTAGAATTCTTATCGTACAATATTCATCTCTTGGTCATCTCAGGTCTGATTCTCACCATCTTCTGGAACTAATCTATGGTAGCTCTGTACTCGGTCATCATATCAATATCAGTAATGCAGTCCCAAAATCAGAGAACACCAGTACAATACCATCTACCACACAATCTAACTCGATCTCATTCTCATTCTACTGTAGTATACAAGATCTAACAGAAATCGCTGATACAAGATCTTTTCCCAAAGGAAAGGAAACAAATACTACAGTAAATAGGGACTCAACAGATAATGCATGCATCAATGCAAATCTTTCAAAAATAAAAGTATGTGAAGCACCGGTATCCCTCAATACATATGCAGGAAAATCAAACAAATCAGTTATCTGCAACATCATCATCTGGTGCTTCCTGAGCCTGCTCCTCGGTCAAAGCAAATACTCTGGCCTGCTGTCTAGCAGGTTGGCCAACTGTCTGGCGTCCTCCTGGCCTCTGCTGTGACTGAGATAGTGCTAGCTGAAATGAAGGAACGGCAGCTGATCGTCTACTCCACTGTGCCGCTGGTCCAGATGGTTCAGCTCCCTGGGATATTTGGGAACCCCTCTGTGGACATACTCTGGCAAAATGTCCCTGTTGCTTGCAGAAGTGGCAACTACCAAGTACTCCTTGGCATTGCTCAGTGGAATGTCTCCCTCCACAATTTCCGCAGTAAACGCCGGTATAACTCTACTGAGAACCACTAGAGCTAGAAGAACTGCCGCCAGACTTCTTAAACTGCCTTCCTCTAGCTTTCAGAAAATCTTTCGTTCCACCACTGCTACTGCAACTCTCGAATCAGGAGGTGGTTGCGGTGGTCTCGACACTGGAGGAACAAATTCAGCTCCTCTCTGCCTTATCAGGCCTGCTTCAGCGCCCTTTGCTCTATTCATGGCATCAGCAAAGTTATTCGGTCGTCCTGTGTTCACCAATGTAAAAATATCGGGATTCAAGCCATTGATGAACTGATCAGCAACGGCTTCGTCATTTTCAGACACATGAGGAGCAAACTTCAACAAGGTAGAGAACTTGGTCACATATTCCTCAATGTTCAGCTGACCCTGTCTCAAATTGGCAAACTCCGCCCCCTTGTCTTTTCTGTACGATATTGGGAAGAATCTCTGATAAAACTCAGTTTTAAACACATCCAAAGTAATAATCGTACCTCGTTGCTCCAAGGCCCTCTTCATTGTAATCCACCAGCTTTGTGCAACATCCAGCAACTGGTGCCCAATCAATTTAATCCGGCGCTCATCACTGTACTCCAGTGAATCAAACAGCAACTCAATGCTACCTAACCAACTCTCACACTCGACCGATGTCTCAGTACCCGTCAGAGTGGGTGGTTTGAATGACTGAAACCTCTTCAGCAAGGTTTCCATTGGAGTCGGTGTTACATCCATTGGAGGATTCGATGTACTACCCTGTTCTGGAATTCGTCTAGGAGGCATATCTGAAACTCAATAGGATTAGTAATCCAATCCAATACACATGTTTCAATTCAGTCTCTCCTCCGATCATCTTACTGCTGATCGAGAATCAATTCAGATTTGTTCCCAATAATACATATTACAAAATCAAATCAGATAAATCAAGTAACATGTATTATATAAAGCAGTACGACATGCTAGCATTCAAAAGCAAGAAAGAAAACCTCAATCTACCCCGCTCACTAGCCTCTTCTATCTCAATCTCAAGAATCTACAGTTCTAGTACCTACAGCTCTGATACCACCTGTTGTGGGGACCCGGACGCTAATCAAGTTCTTAATCATCATTGGGACTAATTAATCAATTATAAAACAAGGTCTAAATTTTTTTTTTTCAAAAATACATAGCGGAAACGTAATGTAATTTACTCAAATTACATATTAAACATGAACATACAAATCTTGCGTTATCTACAAGAATTCAACTAGGTTCAACTACATATCAGTGCTGAATCCTATGTTGCTTCGAAGCCCGGATCTCCACGCTATCTAATCTTCTCTCATCCTCTTCTTGACCCTGATCCAGCCCCACCTGTTGTCATGCACACATACAAAACAAGACAACAGCCGGATAACTCCGGTGAGATATAAATATCCCAGTATAAACAATGTAAACATGCAATCATATAAAAGCATATAAGAAGTATCCATATCATGTCTCAAATCAGAAACATAAATCCATATCAAACATTCAATAATCATGAATGGTATAAACAATTTAAATCAACATGTCATATCAGACTCAACTCAACCGACGCGTCGTCTCAGACTAGACTCCACTGACGCGTCATCTCATACTCGACTCAACTCTAACCTAGGGATCCCGATGTCTGGATATAGGTAATTATATCGAATCTCAGTCGATAGGAATGAATCAATCCCTAAACGGCATCGATATAATTAATATCTCCAGTGTCTGGGCGAATCAGCCGCAGAACTGACGACTCGGTCAATAACCCAACGAATCAGCCGGTAATTAGGCGAATTAGCAAAAAATCAGACAACTCAGCCTGTAATTAAGCGAATCAGCTTAAGTTTAGACGAATCAGTCAATCACCAGACGAATCAGCCGATGACTAGGCGAATCAGCCTATAATAAGACGAATCAGTCAATAACCCGACGAATCAGCCGGTGACTAGGCGAATCAGCCTATGACTCAACGACTCAGTAATCAATACATACAGTCAGTATATAAGCAAATCAATCAATGACTAGCGAATCAGCAGTCATTTCATGCAGTGGCTATAAATCAGTAGACTACAATCATCAATCTCATCAATTACAAGAATCCATGTAATAAACTAAGTATGTGATTTAGGGAAACTCGAGTCAAACCTTCCTCGAGTTGTGCAATCCCAACACAACATTAATTTATACCTTTCTTTCTGATACTCTGACCCTGTCGAAGTCTCGAACTCAAAGCCTGTCAATACTCAATCTGACAATCACAATATCGAGGGTACAATATCAATACACCACTCAATCAATACTGGATATAATCAGAATCCAATCATATTCTGTTTCAACGGCATAACATCATAATCTCAATATCCAGCAATACCATATCAGGCAGATATCAATTCTAACATCTCATTATCAATAATCACTCAATCTGGATATCAATTCTTATTTAATCTCATTCTGAAAATCATAACAAGTTCATATTCAGTCCGTTTCTTAATCTGACTCCGATTCTACGCTGTCTAACATGTCAAGAACAACATATATGACGTGTATTCAATTCTAACAACATCATAATTTCAAGACATGTCAAAACGTAGTAAAACTTACGTCCTGTAGTAGCCTACGTTGCTAGGAACTCGATACCGAAGTCGGATTCAAAATCAGACGGACGGATTCCTCGCAAAAGGCGTAAGGATTTTCTTTCTTTCTCGGAAGCCTTCTTCTCGATTTCCTCCTCGTTCTGATTCTGATTTCGAGCAATTCTTACATATATATATCAAAATTGCATGCAAGAAACGTGTCTCATTTTCCATGCTGCACGTCACACCGCGGGTGCACTCTATCTTGCACCGCGGGTGCGCTCATGCTTCGGCATTCTTATCCATTCTGAAATTACATGACCGCGGGTGCGGTACATGTCAAGACCGCGGGTGCGGTCATGTCACCGCGGGTGCGGTAACGCTTGCACCGCGGGTGCGGTCACCCTTCGGTAAAACTACCAAGTTTCTGTCCATGCACCGCGGGTGCGGTACATGCAAGGCCGCAGGTTCGGTGTTGCTTCGGCAACACACTCTGAAATTCAAAATAAATGGCCACACATTATCTTAAATCGTGTCTCAGTTGGCCCTTTCGTAATCACGTTAAATTATAAATCAATAATCCTTGATTACCAGTGATAATTTCTCGGGCATTACATATATGTTTCGACAGAACACCCAACCTTGCCACCTGATGACCCCATGAGAGTCGGTAAACAAGTCAAAGTGTAATTCTAGCACATAGAGTCTCAATGTTGTCCCGGGTCATAAGGACTAATGGTGTACAACCATAAACTAGGACTTTTATACTCGATAAGTGAGAACCACTTGGAAATTCCTTTTATGGAGGGTTGTTCAGTGCACTCTATAAGGTGCACCTATCTGCATGTTCGGACATCACAATGTCCCCTACCAATGAAACATGGTACTCACATCGCAGATACTAGTCTCTAACTCGAGCGGCCTATATCCTTCTTAGTGGCGGCTGAATCGACTAGGAACCGTTTAGAATATACAGTATTACAAATATGAGTTTCATGATACTCATCATATGAGCATCTCATATTCTTTCTACTATTTGTATATTCAAGGGCTTTATCTATGCAACTAGCATGGGTATACAGATAAAGAAGTGCCAAAACGATAAATTCAAATATTATTAAAATAAAGACTGTTTATACATAGAGTTTAATCATGAACCCTCGGCCAACACTTGGCTCGACGGGCACCTACTCTAACAATCTCTTACTTGCACTGGAGCCAACTACCCATATGCTTCAAACCCATCGATTCGCGATGCTTATCGAACAATGGTCCTGGTAAAGGCTTAGTTAGCGGATCAGCAACATTATCTGCGGAGCCGACTTTGTCAATCGTGACATCTCCTCTCTCCACGATCTCTCTGAGGATGTGGTACTTTCTCAATACGTGTTTGGACTTCTGATGAGACCTTGGCTCCTTTGCTTGAGCATGGCTCCCGTGTTGTCACAAAACACCGGGACAGGAGCAACTCCATTAGGAATGACGCCCAACTCTTGGACGAAATTCCTTATCCAAACTGCCTCCTTTGCTGCAGCTGATGCAGCAATATATTCTGCCTCAGTGGTGGAATCCGCAGTGCTGTTGTGGGGACCCGGGCTCTAACTCAATTCTTTTGGGATTTATTGGATCTTTGCTCGAAAATGTGGGTCAAAATTTGCTTTTTAATATTCAATCATATGTAAACATAAAGCATGTCATTATTATTTAAACAACCATAATGTACATACACATATGTCTGATATAAACATACACGATTATTTAAAAGTTCCGTACAAGTCTAGTACAATAACAAGTAGTCTGCTTCTACACCCGGCATCACCACACTATCAACTCTCTCTTCAACGACGTGACCCTGTACCTGCCCCACCTGTTGCCAAGTACACATACAGACAAGACAACAGTCGGATAACTCCGGTGAGAATAAATCTCAGTATAAAACATGTATGCATGCAATGTAATGAATCATATACAAAAGCATAGCATATATCCATGTACATGAAATAAATCTAAAACATGTAAAGGAATACAAATCTGTATTCAACATCTAGTTCTTGACTCGACTCATTTCTACTCTAGGGATCCCGGTGTGAATAAGACGGTCTGTCACCTACCCAACCACTCGGGGTGACGGTACGTCTTATTCCTAGACTTCGGTCAACTCTGTATCGAGGGTCTACAAATAGAGTAAATCTACTACTATGCGTCGATACACCGAAACGTCTAGTTTTGGCCAATCTGTCAATATCTCCTATCTCAGGACACGAATATAAATCAATAAACAAGACATTACAGAATCAAATGTAATAACAATCTAGTATGTGATTTAGGGAAACTCGTATCAAATCTGAATCGAGTTGTGCAATCCCGTGACCACATGAATTGTACCTTTCGTCGCACAATGTCTGTCGAGATCTTGAAGTCGGAATGTCGAGTCTGACAATAACAACTCTGAAAGGAAATGTAGACATGCAATATCAATTCTCAATTCAATTCAGCACATATACAATTCAATACTCGGTTTTGATACAATTCGACAGCATAACAGCGTAATCTCGCGATACCGATAACTCAATAATATCATACTCAATCACAAGCAACTCATACTATCATCAAAACATCAACATATATTCTGAAATCTGTAAATATCCTAACTCATATATGCTGGAAATTTCGAACAATAGCATACGGTCTCCAAATTTCGATCCGGTAACGAATATATCATGCTCAGTATATCAAAAACACATATTCTAAATCAAATCTGAATTTCCCCCAACATGAATATCTGAAATATGCTGAAACTGGAAGAAACTTACTTCCTTTTGTAGCCAATGATGCAAGGATCAGTAATCTCTACTCGGATTCAAAATCGGATGCACCAATCTTTCAAAACTAATGTTCTAATCTACCTTGAAGCTTGAGGATTCTTTGGAGGAGGAGCTCGGTTCTTGTTTCTGAATGAAACAATGAGGTGTCATTTCAAAGTATATATATATCATGCCAAGTGTCAACATACAAATCGAAGGTGGCATTTCGCATGCAGCACCGCGGGTGCGGTGGCTCAAGAGCGCGGGTGCGCTGTGCTCACGACGAGTTCATCTAAAAGTGCAGCACCTAGACTGCGGGTGCGGTCCCTGCATGACCGCGGGTGCGGTCTTGCTTCGCACAAATCCACTAATTTCCTCTCAATGCACCGCTGGTGCGGTCCTTCCTGTACCGCGGGTGCGGTGTGTCTTCGGCCCAGCTTCACAATTCTGATTTAAATGTCATGCATTCTTACCTTTACAAGTCTAACATCGATGCCAGTTGATAATTCTCGAGCCTTACATTTCTCCCCCTCTTAGACAGGAGTTCGTCCTCGAACTCGTAAGCAAATAATCATGCAAGTATATACAACACAGTATAATCAAAATTGAAAGGAATACTCACATCATATGAATAGCTCGGGATGTTTCTGTCTCATCTCAGACTCTGTCTCCCAAGTTGCTTCCTCAATGCCATGACGACTCCATTGAACCTTTACAAGCGGAATGATCTTGGTTCTAAGCTGTCTCTCCTTCCGATCAAGAATCTGTATCGGTCTTTCAACATAGCTCAAGGTCTGATCTAACTCGGTTTCGTCAGGCTGAATGACATGAGAATCATCCGGCATGTATCTGCGCAACATCGATACATGAAAAACGTCATGTATACCGGACAATGAGGGAGGAAGAGCAAGTCCGTAAGCTCGATCGCCAATTTTCTCAAGTATCTCATATGGACCGACGTATCTAGGAGACAACTTCCCACGCTTGCCAAATCTGACAACGCCTCTGAAAGGTGAAATCTTCAAAAATACTCTGTCTCCCTGCTCAAATACCAACGGTCTGCGTCTGATATTGGCGTATTTCGCTTGCCTATCCTGTGCCGTCTTCATTCTCTTTTGAATGATCTTCACTTTCTCGATCTTCTCACGAATCATATCAGGCCCCAACTCTGGTACCTCAGAGATCTCATCCCAGTACAACGGAGATCTGCACTTCTTTCCGTATAAAGCTTCGAACAGTGCCATCTCAATGCTAGTCTGATAGCTGTTGTTGTATGAAAACTCACACAACGACAATGAATCTTGCCAACTAGTACCAAAGTCTAGTACTACAGCTCTCAGTATGTCCTCTAAAGTCTGGATAGTCCGCTCTGACTGTCCGTCTGTCTGAGGATGATAAGCAGTGCTCAGGTGTACAGTCGTACCTAGAGCCTGCTGCAGGCTGTGCCAAAAGTGAGAAGTGAATCGTGGATCACGATCTGATTCGATCGACTTCGGCACACCGTGCAATCTGACGACCTCTCTGACATACAACTCTGCCATCTGATCGTGTCGATAGGTCATTCTGTACGGAATAAAGCACGCTGATTTGGTCAGTCTGTCTATCACAACCCAAATCGCGTCACAGCCCCGCGAAGATCGAGGTAACTTCGTCACGAAATCCATGGAAATATGGTCCCATTTCCATTCAGGAATAGATAAACTCTGAAGTAAACCTCCGGGCTTCTTTCTTTCTGCCTTCACCTGCTGGCAATTCAAACACTTAGACACAAATTTTGCAATATCTGTCTTCAACTGCTTCCACCAGAATTGCGTCTTCAGATCATTGTACATCTTCCTGCCACCAGGATGAATGCTGAACCGACTACAGTGTGCTTCTGACATGATCTGTCGTCTCAAATCTGAAATCTCTGGCACTACTAGACGGTTATTCTCATACAGAATAGAATCTCTAACCTGATACTCTGATATATGACTAGCTCTGACCATATCAATCGATCTCTGAACACTCGAATCGGTTCTCTGCGCTTCTTTGATCCTCAACATCAGATCTGGCTCAATCTGAATCGCAGCAAGTCGCAACGGTCTACTCTCTGTATCAAATGTAAATCCAGACAAACAACAATCCTCTACTAAATTCGATACACCTACTGTCGACAAGGAAAGAGCACATATCTTTCGACTCAAGGCGTCTGCCGCTGCATTCGACTTCCCTGGATAGTACTTGATCTCGCAATCAAAATCTTTCAGCAGATCAAGCCATCGTCGCTGCCTCATGTTCCACTCTGACTGAGAAAAGAGGTACTTCAGGCTCTTATGATCGGAATAGATCTCAAATTTCTCGCCATACAGATAATGACGCCAGATCTTGAGTGCAAAAACAATCGCCATCAATTCAAGATCATGAATCGGATAACGGATCTCGTGCGGCTTCAGCTGTTTATAGGCGTACGCTATCACGTGCCCTCGCTGCATAAGAACACATCCTAGCCCTCTGTGAGATGCGTCACAATATACAACGAACTCACCTGTACCTGAAGGAATCGTCAAGACAGGCGCACTAGTCAGCCTCTTCTTCAGCTCTACAAAACTGGCTTCACAATCTTCGGACCACACAAATGGCATATTTTTCTGTGTCAATTGGGTGATAGGCTTCGCTATACTGGAGAAATCTCGGATAAAACGACGATAATACCCGGCTAGACCCATGAAACTGCGTATCTCAGGCACAGAAGTCGGTCTCGGCCAACTGATAACAGCCTCAACTTTACTCGGATCTACCGCAATACCATCTCCAGATATAATGTGACCCAAGAAGACAACCTGTCTCAGCCAAAATTCGCACTTGGACAGTTTAGCATACAATTGCTCTTTTCTCAAAGTCTTCAATACAATTCTCAGATGCTCTGCATGCTCAATCAAATTCTTCGAATATACCAAAATATCATCAATAAACACAATCACAAAATCATCTAAATATCTCTGAAAAATTCGGTTCATCAAACTCATAAACACCGCAGGTGCATTCGTTAAACCAAAAGGCATAACGATAAACTCGTAGTGCCCCTACCTGGTCCGGAATGCAGTCTTCGGAATATCAACGTCTCTAACTCTGAGCTGATGATACCCTGATCTCAAATCAATCTTCGAGTATACAGAAGATCCCTGTAATTGATCAAATAAATCATCGATGCGCGGCAAAGGATACTTGTTCTTCATTGTTGCCTTGTTCAACTGTCTGTAATCAATACATAATCGCATCGAACCATCTTTCTTTCTAACGAAAAGCACCGGAGCACCCCAAGGAGATACACTGGGTCTGATATATCCCTTGGACAGAAGATCTTCCAACTGTGCTTTCAATTCTTTCAGTTCAATAGGCGCCATCCTATACGGAGCTCTCGAAATAGGAACACTGCCTGGCACAAGATCTATGCTAAAATCTACCTCTCGAACTGGAGGCAACCCTAGAATCTCATCTGGGAACACGTCTGCAAACTTGCAAACCACTGGCAGATCTGCCAATGCTGGGCTCGACTTCAGTAGATCTACTGAATATACAAGAAAGCCCTCTGCTCCTCTCTGAAGCAATCTACTCATAGTCAGAGCAGATACTAAGGGAATCCGAGATCTAGAACCCTTTCCGTAGAATTTCCACTCATCTGTCATTTCGGGTCTAAATCTGACAATCTTGTGGAAACAATCTACAGTGGCCCTGTACTTGATCAACATGTCTATACCAACTATACAGTCAAAATCAGCTAAACCAAGTACTATACAATCTAGATCAATCTCATGCCCCTCAAACTGAAGCATACAATGTCTAACAGTAGTCACAGATATTAAGCCACTTCCCAACGGAGATGTAATAGACACTACAGTAGACATCGACTCAACAGGCAAGGAATGTCTCAACGCAAAATGTTCAGATATAAATGTATGTGATGCACCTGTGTCTATCAACACATATGCAGGATAACCGCAAAGAAAACAGTTACCTGCAATGACGTCATCCGGTGCCTCCTGCGCCTGCTCCTCTGTCCGCGCAAATACCCTAGCCTGCTGTCTGGGAGGTTGACTCATTGTCTGACTACCTCCTGGTCTCTGTTGGGTCTGTGTAGAGGGTGGCTGGAAGGAGTGTACAGAGGATGCATGTCTCTCCATCTGTGGCACTGGTGCTGATGATACCCTGATCTCAAATCAATCTTCGAGTAAACCGAAGACCCCTGTTACTGGTCAAATAAGTCGTCGATGCGAGGCAAAGGATACTTGTTCTTTACTGTTGCCTTGTTCAATTGTCTGTAATCAATACACAGTCGCATCGAACCATCTTTCTTTCTAATGAAAAGCACCGGAGCACCCCAAGGAGATACACTGGGTCTGATATATCCCTTGGACAAAAGATCTCCCAACTGTGCTTTCAATTCCTTCAGTTCGATAGGCGCCATCCTATACGGAGCTCTCAAAATAAGAACACTGCCTGGCACAAGATCTATGCTAAAATCTACCTCTCGAACCGAAGGCAACCCTGGAATCTTATCAGGGAATACATCTGCAAAATCGCAAACCACTGGCAGATCTGCCAATGCTGGGCTCGACTTCAGTAGATCTACTGAATATATAAGAAAGCCCTCTGCTCCTCTCTGAAGCAGTCTACTCATAGTCAGAGCAGATACTAAGGGAATCCGAGATCTGGAACCCTTGCCGTAGAATTTCCACTCATCTGTCATGTCGGGTCTGAATCTGACAATCTTGTGGAAACAATCTACAGTGGCCCTGTACTTGGTTAACATATCTATGCCAATTATACAGTCAAAATCAGCTAAACCAAGTACTACACAGTCTAAATCAATCTCATGCCCCTCAAACTGAAGCATACAGTGTCTAACAGTAGTCACAGATATCAAACCACTTCCTAACGGAGAAGCTATAGACACTACCGTAGATATCGACTCAACAAACAATAAATGTCTCAATGAAAAATGTTCAGAGATGAATGTATGTGATGCACCTGTGTCTATCAACACATATGCAGGATAACCGCAAAGAAAACAGTTACCTGCAATGACGTCATCTGGTGCCTCCTGTGCCTGCTCCTCTGTCAGCGCAAACACCCTAGCCTGCTGTCTGGGAGGTTGACTCACTGTCTGACTACCTCCTGGTCTCTGCTGGGTCTGTGTAGATGGTGGCTGGAAGGAGTGTACAGAGGATGCATGTCTCTCCATCTGTGGCACTGGTGCTGATGACCCTGTACTCTGGAATCATTGTGCACCTCTTTGGGGACAAACTCGGGCAAAGTGTCCCGGTTGCCTACAGATGTTGCAGCGTCCCATAACTCCTTGACACTGCTCCGTGGCATGTCGCCCTCCGCACGAACCACAGTATACGCCACTGTAATCTGACCCCTGACCTCTCTGTCGAGATCCACTCGAACTCGATGAACTGCTCCCGGATTTCTTAAACTGCTTGCCCTTAGCCTTCAGAAATTCCTTCTTGCCACTACTACTAGATCCACTATCGAAGCGAGGAGGAGGTGGTGGAAACTGAACGGCGGTAGGCTGTGTCGGTCTCTGCCCCTGAACACCGTAGGAAGCCCCTCGCTGCCTGATCAAGCCAGCCTCTGCTCCCTTCGCTCTGTTCAGTGCCTCTGAAAAAGTATTAGGCCGTCCCGTGTTCACCAAAGTAAAGACATCTGGATTCAACCCGTTGATGAACTGATCAGCCACTGCCTCGTCGTTCTCTGCCACATGAGGTGCAAATCGTAGCAAAGCAGAAAATTTAGCAACATACTCCTCGATGTTCCACTGTCCCTGCCTCAGATTCGCAAATTCAGCCCTTTTATCTTTTCGGTAGGAGACGGGGAAGAAGCGCTGATAGAACTCATCCTTGAAAACTTTCCACGTAATGTCAATACCTCGGTGCTCCAAGGCTCTCTTCGTAGTCAACCACCAGCTCTCGGCAACCTCTTGCATCTGATGCCCTATCAATTTCACACGTCGCTCATCAGTATATGCCAAAGACTCAAACAACATCTCAATATCATCAAGCCAGCTCTCGCACTCTACGGCACTCTCTGTGCCCTTCAGGGTAGGCGGATGGAAAGACTGAAACCTCTTCAATAAGGTCTCCATTGGCGTAGTGGTAACATCCATCTGTGCACCTGATGTGCTACCCTGCTCTGGCTGTGGTATACGTCTAGGCGGCATAAATCTGATTATCAAACTGATTAGTACAAAATCAATATCATCTGTCTCAGCCCTCCTCTGATCATAACCTCTGATCGAGAATCGGTTCTGATTCAGGCTTGACAAGTATATGCTGTAAATCAATTCAGATAATACAACAACATACAATAAGGAAAGCAATAAATCATGCTAGCATCTCAAAAGCAAGGAAGATGACTCGATCTACCCCGCTCATTCTATTCTATCTCAGTCTACAGAACCTACTACTCTGATACCACTTGTTGTGGGGACCCGGGCTCTAACTCAATTCTTTTGGGATTTATTGGATCTTTGCTCGAAAATGTGGGTCAAAATTTTGCTTTTTAATATTCAATCATATGTAAACATAAAGCATGTCATTATTATTTAAACAACCATAATGTACATACACATATGTCTGATATAAACATACACGATTATTTAAAAGTTCCGTACAAGTTTAGTACAATAACAAGTAGTCTGCTTCTACACCCGGCAACACCACATTATCAACTCTCTCTTCAACGACGTGACCTTGTACCTGCCCCACCTGTTGCCAAGTACACATACAGACAAGACAACAGCCGGATAACTCCGGTGAGAATAAATCCCAGTATAAAACATGTATGCATGCAATGTAATGAATCATATACAAAAGCATAGCGTATATCCATGTACATGAAATAAATCTAAAACATGTAAAGGAATACAAATCTGTATTCAACATCTAGTTCTTGACTCGACTCATTTCTACTCTAGGGATCCCGGTGTGAATAAGACGGTCTGTCACCTACCCAACCACTCGGGGTGACGGTACATCTTATTCCTAGACTTCGGTCAACTCTGTATCGAGGGTCTACACATAGAGTAAATCTACTACTATGCGTCGATACACCGAAACGTCTAGTTTTGGTCAATCTGCCAATATCTCCTATCTCAGGACTCGAATATAAATCAATAAACAAGACATTACATAATCAAATGTAATAACAATCTAGTATGTGATTTAGGGAAACTCGTATCAAATCTGAATCGAGTTGTGCAATCCCGTGACCACATGAATTATACCTTTCGTCGCACAATGTCTATCGAGATCTTGAAGTCGGAATGTCGAGTCTAACAATAACAACTCTAAAAGGCAATGTAGACATGCAATATCAATTCTCAATTCAATTCAGCACATATACAATTCAATACTCGGTTTTGATACAATTCGACAGCATAACAGCGTAATCTCGCGATACCGATAACTCAATAATATCATACTCAATCACAAGCAACTCATACTATCATCAAAACATCAACATATATTCTAAAATCTGTAAATATCCTAACTCATATATGCTGGAAATTTCGAACAATAGCATACGGTCTCCAAATTTCGATCCGGTAACGAATATATCATGCTCAGTATATCAAGAACACATATTCTAAATCAAATCTGAATTTCCCCCAACATGAATATCTGAAATATGCTGAAACCGCAAGAAACTTACTTCCTTTTGTAGCCAATGATGCAAGGATCAGTAATCTCTACTCGGATTCAAAATCGGATGCACCAATCTTTCAAAACTAATGTTCTAATCTACCTTGAAGCTTGAGGATTCTTTGGAGGAGGAGCTCGGTTCTTGTTTCTGAATGAAAAAATGAGGTGTCATTTCAAAGTATATATATATCATGCCAAGTGTCAACATACAAATCAAAGGTGGCATTTCGCATGCAGCACCGCGGGTGCGGTGGCTCAAGAGCGCGGGTGCGCTGTGCTCACGGCGAGTTCATCTAAAAGTGCAGCACCTAGGCCGCGGGTGTGGTCCCTGCATGACCGCGGGTGCGGTCTTGCTTCGCACAAATCCACTAATTTCCTCTCAATGCACCGCTGGTGCGGTCCTTCCTGTACCGCGGGTGCGGTGTGGCTTCGGCCCAGCTTCACAATTCGGATTTAAATGTCATGCATTCTTACCTTTACAAGTCTAACATCAATGCCAGTTGATAATTCTCGAGCCTTACCGCTGTCTTGCTTGGAACTCTTCCAAGAGACAGCAGCACCATTGAGCATGAATATGAATCCAGAGGTTGACTTCGAGTCATCAATATCGCTTTGGAAGCTAGAGTCGGTATAGCCTTCCAATTTCAGTTCTCCACCCCCATAGACCAAGAACAATTTATTGGTCCTTCTCAAATACTTGAGGATGTCTTTCACAGCTTTCCAGTGTGGAAGACTAGGGTTGGATTGATATCTACTCACTACACTTAGTGCAAATGCCACGTCAGGACGTGTAGATATCATCTCATACATGATGCTACCAATCGCAGATGCATAAGGAATGTTGGTCATCGTCGCTATCTCTGCATCAGTCTTGGGAGACATAGACTTGGATAGGGACACGCCATGACACATTGGTAGATGTCCTCTCTTGGACTCATCCATCGAGAACCGCTTCACGATGGTATCAATGTATGAGGACTGGGTGAGACCAAGCAATCTTTTTGATATAAAAGATGCTTCACCCAAGTCCTGCATCGAGAACTTACTCGCTAACCATATCTTAGTTGATTGCAACATTCCTACATCATTCCCAATGAGTAGAATGTCATCAACATACAACACCAGGAATGTCACAGCACTCCCACTGACCTTCTTATACACACAGGGTTCCTCAGGATTCTTAGCAAAACCAAACTCTTTGATTGTACTATCGAATCTGAGGTTCCAACTCCTAGATGCCTGCTTTAGACCATAAATAGATCTTTGAAGTTTGCATACCATATGCTCACTTCCGATAGATGTAAACCCTTCGGGTTGAGACATGTAAATCTCTTCCTTAATATCCCCATTAAGAAAGGCTGTCTTAACATCCATCTGCCATATCTCATAGTCATACCATGCAGCTATGGCTAGAAAAATCCTTATGGACTTGAACATTGCGACTGGGAAAAGGTTTCCTCAAAGTCAACTCCTTGTCTTTGAGTATATCCTTTTGCCACCAATCGCGCCTTGAAGGTCAGTACCTTCCCATCCGCCCCAAGTTTCCTCTTGTAAATCCATTTACACCCTATGGGAACAATTCCCTCAGGTGGATCAACGAGATTCCACACTTGGTTCGAATGCATGGAATTTATCTCAGATTCCATAGCTTCAAGCCATTTGGATGAATCGGCATCAGATAACGCTTTCTTGAAGGTCCTTGGATCACATCCATGGTTAGGCTCATCATGGCCCTCTTCAAGAAGCAGACCATACCTCATAGGTGGTCTCGAGACTCTCTCGGATCTTCTAGGAGCTTGTATCTCCTCTCTTGGCTCTTCGGGTGTGGGTTCTACAATTGTTGGTGTCTCTCGAACCTCTTCGAGTTCTATTATTTCGCCTTTTCTATCTAATAGAAATTCCTTTCCTAAAAAGGTTGCATTCCTAGAAACGAACACCTTTGTTTCTTGGGGATGATAGAAGTAGTATCCAACCGAATTCTTTGGATATCCCACAAAGTAGCATAAAATGGATCGACTATCCAATTTATCTCCCACTACCTGCTTCACATAAGCAGGGCACCCCCATATTCTAAGATAAGAATATTTGGGTGGCTTACCCATCCATATCTCATATGGTGTCTTGTCAACTCCGTGAACCCCATCATATACCGAACCATGTCCATCAAAGTCCGGTTACGACGCTCCGAAACACCATTCAACTGAGGTGTAGCGGGCGGAGTCCACTGCGAGAGAATCCCATTCTCCCTAAGATACTCTTGGAACTCGGCACTCAAGTACTCACCACCTCGATCCGATCGAAGTGTCATGATGCTTCGTCCCAATTGCTTCTCTACTTCACTTCTGAATTCTTTGAACCTTTCAAAGGCTTCAGACTTGTATTTCATCAAATACACATACCCATACCTCGAAAAGTCATCGGTAAAGGTGATGAAGTAGGCATGTCCATGCTTAGTGGTGATGCTAAGCGGACCGCACACATTGGTATGGATCAAATACAATAACCCTTTGGCTCGCTCCACATGGTCCTTAAAGGGAATCTTGGTCATCTTCCCTTTTAGACAGGATTCACAAGTCGTGAGAGCATTAATATCAGACATATCAAACATGCCAACTCCCACTAACTTGTTCATCCTTCTTAGGGAAATATGTCCTATTCGAGCATGCCATAATTGTGCCATACTAAAAGTATCTTGTTTGCGCTTGTTTGTTGTTGTTATTGTTAGGACATTGTTAAGTGGAATATCTTTCAATTTTAAGTTATAGAGATCGTTTTCAAGTTCTCCGGTACCAACTAAACATTCATTCTTGTAAATGTTGCAAACACCTTTGATAAATAAACAAGAAAATCCATCTTTGTCCAACATATAAATGGAAATAATTTTTTTCACCAAGTCTGGTACAAATAAAACATCTCTTAACAACAACTTAAAATCATTGTTCAAAATTAAAGAAACATCTCCAACAGCTTTGGCAGCAACTCTTGCCCCATTGCCCATCCTCAAGAAGGTCTCACCTTCCCTAAGCCTTCTACTTCTTCTCATCACCTGTAACTCATTACAGAGATGTGAGTGACAACTGGTATCAAATACCCAAGAAGTAGAGTTAATTGAAATGTTTACATCAATATAGAACATACCGTTTCTAGAACTCTTCTGGGCAAGATATTCTCTGCAGTTACGCCTCCAATGTCCAGGCTTCTTGCAGTGATGACAAATATCAACAGTCTTGCCAGCCTTGACTGGTGTGGATGCCACAACGGGACTCGAAGCTAGCCTCTTCAAGGGCACGCTCTTCTTGGGACGTTGGAAAGAACGCTTCTTTCCCTTCCCACGTGGATCAATCTTCGTACTAGATGAAGAACTCACATAAAGAACCGACTTCTTATCATTCATAGAAGCCTTCATATAACGCTTGGCTTTCCAGTCATGGTCACACCATTCCTTGTAAGTCTGCAATTCCTCAGAAGTACAGTCAGTCGGAGCCTCAACATAGGGCGACTTAGTAAGTGTACTCCCGACATGAACAGTAATCCCGACAGAACAGTAATTCCGACGTGAACAGTAATCCCGACAGAACAGTAATTCCGGTACAAACAAAACATTTCTTAAAATTAACTTAAAATCATTGTTCAACATCAAGTAAACATCTCCTTTGGCCTTGGCAGCAACTCTTGCTCCATTGCCCATCCTCAAGAAGGTCTCACCTTCCCTAAGCCTTCTACTTCTTCCCATCACCTGCAAATCATTACAGAGATGTGAGCCACATCCGGTATCCAATACCCAAGAAGTAGAGTTAATTGAAATGTTTACTTCAATATAGAACATACCGTTTCCAGAACTATTCTGGGCAAGATATTCCTTGCAGTTACGCCTTCAATGTCCAGGCTTCTTGCAGTGATGACAGATGTCAACAGTCTTGTCAGCCTTCACTGGTGTGGCTGCCACTACGGGACCTGGAGTCTGCCTCTTCAAGGGCACGCTCTTCTTGGGATGCTGGAAAGAACGCTTCTTTCCCTTCCCAGGTGGACCGGTCTTTGTACCAGATGAAGAGCCCACAAAAAGAACCGGCTTCTCTTTCTTGATAGTGGACTCAAAAGTCACAAGCATGTTCACCAACTCCTCAAGGGTCGGTTCCATTTTGTTCATATTGAAATTCACCACAAAAAGATCAAACGAGCTAGGCAGGGACAACAGCAACACGTCGGTGGTCAACTCCGAAGGCAAGATCAAATCCATAACAACGAGCTTATCCACGAGCCCAATCAACTTTAGGCCATGCTCATGGACCGAGGCCCCATCTTGCATGCGTAAAGTGATGAGCTCCTTGACTGTGGCATGCCTAAGAGGCCGAGTCTGCTCACCAAAGAGCTCCTTGAGGTGCATATGAATGTCAGCAGCATTCTTTGCATCCTCAAAATGCCTCTGCAGCTCATCGTTCATAGAAGTCTGCATATAACACCTAGCCTTCAAGTCATGGTCACACCAATCCTTGTAGGTCTGCAATTCCTCAGGAGTGCAGCTAGTCGGAGCCTCAGCAGGGGGCGACTCAGTCAGTGTATATGCAATTTTCTCCAAGTTCAAGACGATCTTTAGATTTCTTAGCCAAGTGATATAGTTAGGTCCGGTTAGAACGTGTTATTCGAGTATGGCAGAAAGAGGATTGCGAATTGAAGACATTGTCAAATTTTGTACTGAAAAGTAAAACAGATAAATGTTAATGACTATTTTAAAATATTTAATAAGATATAAAGTTTGGACTTTAACTTTATAAATTTTCACTCCCACTGTTTTGAAATTTTCACTACCCTCTAGTGAAAACGGGAAACTCCTTTCCTCAGTAGGTACGTAAGGTCCAATTAGCGAATTATGATCCCGAATAATATCAGCCAATCATAATTCCTAAAAGGTAGTTTCCAATTGCATCTCCATGCAACCCTCTACGTAAACTTTTGTCTCACGTTTGATTAGGACCCAATAATATGACGTCGTTCAATCTTTACGTGTCAAGCCTAACCCATCGATATTGAACCTTAATGGACGGTCGCCATGAGTTCCCTCAATAATATGAGCCGAAATCATGAGAGTTCCACGTAGGTCACATCACCATGTCAATGGATGTCACAGCTTTCCGGCACCCAAAGCTCCGTCAATAATATGAGCCGAGCCCCGAGTACGGGTAGCGTTCATCATGCACCTATTGTCGATGGAAGACAAGGAAATTATAAACAAATTTATAATTCCCCTTTTCGGACTTGATATTAATTTTGAATCTTATTCAAAATGAGGGTTTTTAATTTTGAAAGGTCTCATCATTAATTTTATTTTAAAAGCTCGCCATGTTTGATCGTATGTTTGCCGGATTCATGCAACTTTGTTATTATCATAATAATAACGCACATACTCATTATTTATAACATATCATGCATATATTATAAACAGTAAACAAACAAGGATGATCAATCGCCCCAAAACTAATGGCCTGTGTGAGCTAAACACGGGCCTAGGTCCAATCCTAGGGTAAATGCACGGGATGCAATGCAACTATTACATTAGCTTCCAATATTTACATGTCTTCGATCTTCATAATCATCATGGCCACCATCTTCCAATCTTGATCATCCACTATACTAATATTTACAAATAAATATCCATGGCAAATAGGGATACATCTCATGGGGGTGGGAACGGGCCATAAACCGAGCCCACTTTATAAATTGATAATTATTACAATCATTCAACACAAAATATCCTAGCATACACCTAGCAAATTGGGTTTGGGCTTTTGATCATCCTTCATGCATAATATCACATATCATACACCATCAATTAATTATCACCATAATTAATTGATCCAATATTATATATCTTGAACCAATCACTAACCGCCACAATTATAAACTAAATTAATAAAGTATACAAACACCTTTGTCTACTTTCCAATTAATTTATTTATAACCGAATTTCTTATAAATCACAATTTACTATAAATAATTAAAGTCCAACTTCAATTATTTATTTTACGAGAAAAATTTGCAACTTTTGTAATTTTAAACTTAAGGGCCCAAAAACTTATTTTCACCAAAAATATTTTGGCCCATTTAAAATTCACAAATATGTTAGCCATCCAATGGCCCAACAACTCAAGGCCCATGATACTTTTTCAATCCAAAACACTTTTGGAAACCCTAGTCGTCATCGCCGTCGCCGGAGCTCCGTCGCCGGATTCTGGCAACAAAATTTTTTTTTTTTAATTTTTGAAGGGGCTGTTCGGGCAGCCTCTCGGGCTGCCCTTGCTGCCCGAAACGGGCAGTCCCTCGGGCAGCCCGAGCTGCCCGACATGGGCAGCAACATGCTGCCCGAAAAAATCCCCACAAAGGCTTTGAAATTTGTTGCAAACTTTCATCTCATGCGGTTAGAAATCATTCTCAATATAATATCTTGTATTTGCTACACAAAATCGTAACCATAGCTCGGATATCACTTGAAAGGTGATCGGTTACGGTGACCGGAAGCGCAACGGAAGTCAAAAATTTTTATTTTTCATGCTAAAATTTCGGCCACCATGTTTTTGTTCAACAAATGCAATAAAAACACATTATGACTGTGGGGACCCGGACGCTAATCAAGTTCTTACTCATAAATGGGACTAATTAATCAATTAAAAACAGGGTCTAAATTTTTTTTTTAAAATGCGGAATGTAGTGACATCAAACATATATACATACATCTCAGTACATAAACTACAATACAAGTCCTGTACTGCATACATTCAAATTAAACTAAGGTTTAAACAACTAATGTCAAGTGTCCAACCCTATCTCTAGTCCAAGTCCGGAGCCTCCACTCTAATCATGATCTCTCTCATCTCCTGGACCCTGATCCTGTCCCACCTGTTGTCAAGTACACATACAAACAAGACAACAGCCGGATAACTCCGGTGAGAATAAATCCCAGTATAAATCAATGAAACATGCAATCATATAAACAATATAAAGCATGTAATCAGGTAACATGAATATGTATCAAAATCTGAAACAGAAACAATATCAAATCAAGCTGTCGACAATACTAGTAGCTACGTCATTTAAGACTAGACTCAATCCTAGTCTAGGGATCCCGATTTCCAGATGTGGTATTCCTATATCGAATTCCGTAATAGGAGGAACCGTAATTCTATTACTCGATATAACCCTATCCGGTGTTCCTATATCGACTTCCGTAATAGACGAATTCCTATTCCCTGTTACTCGATATAACCAAACATCTGGTGTCCTGACCTAACCGTCATGGACTGTAGCTCTATCGCTAATATCCTATCTTGAGACATCGTGCAATGTGCCGTGGCGATACCACCACTATCCGGCACTTCTGTCACAAGATAACTCGTCTAATACCTGTCATCTATAATTCAAGAGAACAAGTACATTAGTCAATTCAATGCAAATATCCATGCAATAAAATAAAGTATGTGATTTAGGGAAACTCAAGTCTAAACCGACTCAAGTCCATCTCGCAATACCACATTGACTTATACCTTTCTTTCGTCGGTTTCTGGCTCAGTCAAAGTCCTGAACTCACAGTCTGTCTGGCAATGACAATATCAAGAATCTCATGTCAATATACCATTCAAATTGATAACAATCTGATCAATCTGGATTTAATTAAAAATCAACAGTATAACGGTACAATTCCACTATCCCCGTCAATACAACATCACCAGATAATAGTTACAATCCATAACCCATATCCAGTACAATCCATAATCCAATCATAATTCAAATCTGTCCGGTATACATCAATATACCTCCAAAAATTCATAACAATTCCAGAATCAATCTGTTTTCAGATCTGACTTTGATTCTATGATGTCTAACATGTCAAGAACATCATATATGAATTATATCCAATTCCTACAACATCATAATTTCAAATGATACCAGAACTCAATAAAACTTACGTCCAGTTGTAGCTCGTGTCGAGAGGAGTACGGTACTGTGTCCGGATTCAAATTCTGATAACCGGCTCTTGAGAAATCAAATTTCTCACGGATGAAGAAGTTGGAACTTTCCCTGAAGCTTCCTTTGTTTCCCTCGTAACTTTCTGAATTGTGAATTGAAGATTACTCTTAAATTGCATGGTAGAAGACAAGTGTCTCACTTTCCCATTATTGCACTTTAGCCCCTGAAGTCTTAACTATTTGCAATTTGGCCCTCCCAACTCTTTTTAATTCCATTTCAATCCTAATTAATTACAAAAACCGTGGAATCTAATTCATCATTCCAAAATTCGTAAATTAAATAATCTCGGATTAAAATGATATAATCTCGGGCATTACAATTCTCCCCCTCTGAGACATGATTTCGTCCTCGAAATCTCAAGCAATCATATCACAGGCAATCAAATCAGAAATTTACATCAGTGAAACAATGCTTGGAATTCCTGTCTCATATCTTATTCAGTCTCCCAAGTGGCTTCTTCAACGCCATGACGAGTCCATTGAACTTTCACAAGAGGAATCCTCTTTGTTCTGAGCTATTTTTCTTTACGATCTATAATCCGGATCGGTTTCTCGACATAACTCAATGTCTCATCCAGCTCAGTCTCGTCTGGTTGAATCACGTGAGAATCATCAGAGAGATATTTCCGCAGCATTGATACATGAAAGACATCATGTATTCCGGATAATGAAGGCGGCAAGGCAAGTCGATAGGCACGATCCCCTATCTTTTCAAGAATTTCATATGGGCCGACATATCGTGGAGACAGTTTCCCTTTTTTGCCAAATCTGACAACTCCTCTGAAAGGTGAAATTTTCAGGAATACTCGGTCTCCAGCCTCAAATACCAACGGTCATCGTCTGAGGTTGGCATATTTGGCTTGTCTGTCCTGAGCTGCCTTCATTTTCTTTTGAATCAATTTCACTTTCTCAGTCATATCTCTAATCATGTCAGGTCCAGTCTCAGGAACTTCAGAGATATCATCCCAATATAATGGGGATCTGCATTTCTTTCCGTACAACGCTTCAAATGGTGCCATCTCAATACTCGTTTGATAGCTATTGTTGTACGAAAATTCACAAAGTGGCAATGCTTCTTGCCAATTAGTGCTAAAATCCAGCACTATAGCTCTCAGCATATCTTCCAATGTCTGGATCGTACGCTCTGACTGTCCGTCAGTTTGTGGATGATAGGCGGTACTCAAATGTAATTTCGTACCAAGAGCTTGCTGCAAACTCTGCCAGAAGTGCGAAGTGAACCGAGGATCACGGTCTGAAACAATCGACTTCGGCACTCCATGCAATCTAATCACTTCTCGGACATAGATATCAGCCATCTGATCATATCTATATGTCATCTTGTATGGAATAAAACATGCAGATTTGGTCAATCGATCAATCACGACCCAAATCGCATCACAACCTCGGGAGGATCTCGGCAACTGTGTCACAAAATCCATGGAAATGTGATCCCATTTCCATTCAGGAATGGACAAACTCTGTAACAATCCTCCTGGTTTCTTTCTTTCAGCCTTCACCTGTTGGCAATTCAGACACTTGGCTACAAATTCAGTCACATCAGATTTCATTTGTTTCCACCAATACTGTGTCTTTAAATCATTCTACATTTTCCTGCCACCAGGATGAATGCTAAAACGACTGTTGTGCGCTTCTGCCAATATTCGCTGTCTCAATTCTGAAACATTTGGCACAACAATACGATTATTCACATACAAGACATTGTCACGAACCTGATATTCCGATTGATGTTCAGTTCTGACCATCGCAATCGAATTCTGTACATTCTGATCAACTTTCTGAGCTGTTTTAATTTCCAAAAGCAGCTCTGGTTCAGCTCGAACAGCACACAATCTCAGAGGCTGACGATCTGTCTCAAATATTAATCCAGACAAACAGCAGTCTTCAATCAAATTCGATACACCAATCGTCGATAAGGATAGTGCACTTACCTTTCGACTCAGTGCATCAGCTGCTGCATTGGACTTCCCTGGATAATACTTGATTTCACAATCGAAGTCTTTCAATAAATCCAGCCCTCTCCGCTGTCTCATATTCAACTCTGATTGTGAGAACAAATATTTCAAGCTTTTGTGATCAGAATATATCTCAAATTTCTCACCGTACAGATAATGTCGCCATATCTTTAAAGCAAAGACAATGGCTGCCAATTCAAGGTCATGAATTGGATAACGGGTTTCATGTGGTTTAAGTTGTCTTGAGGCATAGGCAATAACATGCCCTTGATGCATCAGAACACAACCCAACCCTCTATGAGATGCATCACAATAAACCACAAAATCACCAGTACCTGCAGGAATCGTCAACACAGGTGCACTGGTCAATCTCTTCTTTAGTTCAAGAAAACTGGTCTCACATTCCTCAGACCAAACAAATGGAGCATTTTTCTGAGTCAACTGTGTAATCGGTTTAGCAATACTCGAAAAATCTTTAATGAATCGGCGATAATATCCTGCCAAACCCATAAAACTGCGAATTTCTGGTACAGATGTAGGTCTCGGCCAACTAATCACGGCTTCAACCTTACTGGGAGCCACTGATATACCGTCTCCCGATATAATGTGACCCAGAAACACAACCTGTTTCAGCCAAAACTCGCATTTCGACAATTTAGCATACAGTTTCTCTGCCCTCAAAATTCTCAACACAGTCCTCAGATGATTAGCATGCTCAATCATATTCTTTGAATAAATCAATATATCATCAATGAATATGATAACAAAATCATCCAAGTATTTCTGAAATACGCGGTTCATCAATCCCATAAATACCGCAGGTGCATTCGTCAAACCAAAAGGCATGACAATAAACTCATAGTGTCCATACCTGGTTCTGAATGCTGTCTTTGAGATATCAGCATCCCTGACTCTCAATTGATGGTATCCAGATCTCAAATCGATCTTGGAATACACAGATGAACCTTGCAACTGATCAAACAAATCATCAATACGAGGCAATGGATATTTATTCTTTACCGTTGCCTTGTTCAGTTGCCGGTAGTCGATACAAAGTCTCATCGACCCGTCTTTCTTTCTCACGAACAGTACTGGAGCACCCCAAGGAGATTCACTCGGTCTGATATATCCCTTGGCCAGTAAATCCTCCAACTGTTCTTTCAGTTCTTTCAATTCGATCGGTGCCATCCTGTATGGAGTTCTCGAAATCGGAACTGTTCCTGGCATTAACTCAATGCTGAAGTCTATCTCTCGAATCGGAGGCAATCCAGGAATCTCATCTGGAAAGACATCAGCAAACTCACACACCACTGGCAAGTCCGCCAATGATTGGCTCGACTTCAGTAAATCAACTGAATATACCAGGAATCCATCCGCTCCTTTCTGCAATAATCGTGTCATATTCATTGCAGATATCAAAGGAATTCTAGCTCGAGAACCCTTACCATAAAATTTCCACTCCTCAGCCATCTCAGGTCTGAATCGAACTATCTTGTGGAAACAATCGACTGTAGCTCGGTACTTGGCCAACATATCGATACCGATAATACAATCAAAATCAGATAAACCAAGCACAATACAGTCTAGCTCAATCGTATGTCCATCGTACTGCAGTATACAAGGTTTCACAGATTTCACTGATATCAAACCTGTTCCTAACGGAGAAGAAACAGACACTACCGCAGACAATGACTCAATTGGTAATGCACGACTTAATGCAAACCTCTCAGAAATAAAAGTATGCGATGCACCAGTATCAATCAATACATATGCAGGATAACCAGCAATAAAACAGTTACCTGCAATTACATCATCAGGTGCATCCTGAGCTTGCTCCTCAGTCAAAGCAAATAATCGGGCCTGCTGTCTAGGAGGCTGGCTCGCGGTCTGACCCCCTCCTGGCCTCTGCTGTGACAGAGTAGACGGTACTGGCTGAAAGGAATGAACGGCGGATGGTCGTCTACCGGTCTGAGCCACTGATCCCGATGACTCAGCTGCCTGTGATCCCTGGGCACTCCTCTGGGGACACACTCGGGCAAAGTGTCCCTGCTGTTTACAGATACGACAGCTGCCAACTACTCCTCGGCACTGATCTGTGGAATGTCTCCCTCCACAAGTACCACAGTATGGTCCTGCATAGCTCTGGCTCTGACCGGTCTGTCTAGAGCCACTTGAGCTGGACGAGGTAGTCCCTGATTTCTTGAATTGCTTCCCTCTAGCCTTCAAGAAATCCTTCTTTCCGCTACCGCTGCTGCCACCTTCAAATCTAGGAGGTGGTGGTTGTCCCGATACTGGAACCACAAACGAAGCCTCTTTCTGCCTCATCAGGCCTGCCTCGGCTCCCTTGGCTCTGTTCAGGGCATCGGTGAAGTTGTTGGGCCTCCCAGTATTCACCAAAGTAAAAATCTCAGGATTTAGGCTATTTATAAACTGGTCAGCAACGGCCACGTCATGTTCAGCTACGTGGGGAGCAAATCGGAGCAGTGTCGAAAACTTAGCCACATAATTCTCAATGTTTAACTGGCCTTGTTTCAGGTTTGCAAATTCGGCTCCCTTGTCCTTCCTATAAGATACTGGAAAGAACCGTAGATAAAATTCAGTCTTAAACACATTCCAGGTAATGGCCGTACCTCTCTGTTCCAATGCCCTTCTAGTCGTGATCCACCAGTGTTTAGCAACGTCATGCAACTGGTGTATTATCAGTTTCGCCCTCTTTTCCTCAGTATACTCCAAAGAGTCAAACAGTGATTCAATATCGTCCAACCAACTTTCACATTCCACGGAGTTCTCCGTTCCTTTCAAAGTCGGTGGATGAAATGACTGAAACCGTTTCAGCAATTTCTCCATTGCTGTAGGTGTCACATCCATGGGAGGATTCGAGGTACTCCCCTGTTCTGGCATTCTCCTCGGAGGCATATCTGATAACCAAAAGGGTTAGCAATTCCAACAATAATCCTATTTCAAGCCTCCCTGGACCATCTTACAGCTGATCCATTCCAATAATACACAATACCATATCAATAGCAGATAAGTCAGGTAACATGTATTAAAACAGGAATCATGCTAGCAATCAAAAGCAGGAAAGAAAACACATTCTACCCCGCTCACTATCTCCTATCTCAATCTCAAGGATCTATCGCTCTGATACCACCTGTTGTGGGGACCCGGACGCTAATCAAGTTCTTAATCATAAATGGGACTAATCAATCAATTAAAAACAGGGTCTAAATTTTTTTTTAAAAATGCGGAATGTAGTGACATCAAACATATATACATACATCTCAGTACATAAACTACAATACAAGTCCTGTACTGCATACATTCAAATTAAACTAAGGTTTAAACAACTAATGTCAAGTGTCCAACCCTATCTCTAGTCCAAGTCCGGAGCCTCCACTCTAATCATGATCTCTCTCATCTCCTGGACCCTGATCCTGTCCCACCTGTTGTCAAGTACACATACAAACAAGACAACAGCCGGATAACTCCGGTGAGAATAAATCCCAGTATAAATCAATGAAACATGCAATCATATAAACAATATAAAGCATGTAATCAGGTAACATGAATATGTATCAAAATCTGAAACAGAAACAATATCAAATCAAGCTGTCGACAATACTAGTAGCTACGTCATTTAAGACTAGACTCAATCCTAGTCTAGGGATCCCGATTTCCAGATGTGGTATTCCTATATCGAATTCCGTAATAGGAGGAACCGTAATTCTATTACTCGATATAACCCTATCCGGTGTTCCTATATCGACTTCCGTAATAGACGAATTCCTATTCCCTGTTACTCGATATAACCAAACATCTGGTGTCCTGACCTAACCGTCATGGACTGTAGCTCTATCGCTAATATCCTATCTTGAGACATCGTGCAATGTGCCGTGGCGATACCACCACTATCCGGCACTTCTGTCAAAAGATAACTCGTCTAATACCTGTCATCTATAATTCAAGAGAACAAGTACATTAGTCAATTCAATGCAAATATCCATGCAATAAAATAAAGTATGTGATTTAGGGAAACTCAAGTCTAAACCGACTCAAGTCCATCTCCCAATACCACATTGACTTATACCTTCCTTTCGTCGGTTTCTGGCTCAGTCAAAGTCCTGAACTCACAGTCTGTCTGGCAATGACAATATCAATAATCTCATGTCAATATACCATTCAAATTGATAACAATCTGATCAATCTGGATTTAATTCAAAATCAACAGTATAACGGTACAATTCCACTATCCCCGTCAATACAACATCACCAGATAATAGTTACAATCCATAACCCATATCCAGTACAATCCATAATCCAATCATAATTCAAATCTGTCCGGTATACATCAATATACCTCCAAAAATTCATAACAATTCCAGAATCAATCTGTTTTCAGATCTGACTTTGATTCTATGATGTCTAACATGTCAAGAACATCATATATGAATTATATCCAATTCCTACAACATCATAATTTCAAATGATACCAGAACTCAATAAAACTTACGTCCAATTGTAGCTCGTGTCGAGAGGAGTACGGTACTGTGTCCGGATTCAAATTCTGATAACCGGCTCTTGAGAAATCAAATTTCTCACGGATGAAGAAGTTGGAACTTTCCCTGAAGCTTCCTTTGTTTCACTCGTAACTTTCTGAATTGTGAATTGAAGATTACTCTTAAATTGCATGGTAGAAGACAAGTGTCTCACTTTCCCATTATTGCACTTTAGCCCCTGAAGTCTTAACTATTTGCAATTTGGCCGTCCCAACTCTTTTTAATTCCATTTCAATCCTAATTAATTACAAAAACCGTGGAATCTAATTCATCATTCCAAAATTCGTAAATTAAATAATCTCGGATTAAAATGATATAATCTCGGGCCTTACAATGACATTCATAGGGTGTTTTAGAATTTTACCTATCAACCTCTTGAGGTTGATGAATGGCACCAAATAAAGTGTAAACACTTTAGCTCTTGAGTGGATGAATATCTACAAGCTCACCTCCTTTCCTTTAAGAATTAGGCCCACCACTAGCTAGGTAAATCTCTTCTTGTTTTGCACTAGAAAAACAAGAAGATTTTTCAAAGAGGAGATAGTGTTTTCAACAAATTGAAGAACACAAAAGTGAAAGAAAAGTTTGAGAGAAAAAAGCTTAGAAGTTTCGGCCAAGTGAGATAGAATGAGGGAGGGAAAAGTTGTCTTGGTAGTGCAAAAAGTTGTCTTGCATGCCATGCAATTTTTAATCAAAAGTATTCTACAACCCTTCACCTCCCAAGCATGCAAACCCTAGTGGGCTTGTAACTTTTACAAGGCCCATGGAATTTTTAATTGTCTCAAACATATTTGAGCCCAATTAGACTTTACTTGATTTTACTCAATCCCACTAATTAAATAATTATTTCAAATTGGGCTCTACAAGGCCCAATATTATTTAATTAATCCAACAATTGAATTAATTTAATTATTTGGACTCTACTAGGCCCACTAGTGTTTAATTAATTCAACACTTGAATTAATTTAATTAAGTCCATAATAATGTTTATTAAAATCACAATTTTCAAATACATTATTCCCTTAGCCAAATTTTAATTTAGGAACACTTCCATTAATTAAAATATATATTTCTCTCATAGAAGTCATACTTCTATTTTTCTTTACGCTTATAAACTCATTTATAAGCCGTTCAACACATTGAACTATTTTACTTCTCATCGGGATTTAGAAAGCAAGTACTTGTGTGGCCCTCAAAGGTTCATTGATACAACTAGCCGTGGGTTCACATCTCCATGTGATTCGGACTAAACATGTCCTTATTTGAGCATACCCCAATCGCTCCATTCTAACTTACGAACTCTTTGATAATAAGAACGTCAGAACTCAAGTCTGATAGTACCCAACCAATCATGTTAAACGCCTAGCAGCATCTCTTACATGATTCCCTAGGTATCAAATGATAGTTTCTGCAAGAACCATTCAATTATGGTTAGCGTACAGTACGGTCCCTTCAACTAATATATCCCGACCAATTCGACAACCATTGGTTTATCGAGAGTTGTCAATGAATCGATACTATGTGTCATGTCGTAGTTGCATCGATGGTGTAATCTCTGAAACCCCTTTCATAATTACCACCATACTCTGATCAGAGATTTCAAATTACATATACATGAAAACACATAGGATATCCATACCCGAAGGTAAGCGGTGAATCCCCGACTACAATGCATCGACTCCTATATGTTTCGACAGAACACCCAACCTTGCCACCTGATGACCCCATGAGAGTCGGTAAACAAGTCAAAGTGTAATTCTAGCACATAGAGTCTCAATGTTGTCCCGGGTCATAAGGACTAATGGTGTACAACCATAAACTAGGACTTTTCCACTCGATAAGTGAGAACCACTTGGAAAGTCCTTTTATGGAGGGTTGTTCAGTGCACTCTACAAGGAGCACCTATCTGCATGTTCGGACATCACAATGTCCCCTACCAATGAAACATGGTACTCACATCGCAGATACTACTCTCTAACTCGAGCGGCCTATATCCTTCTTAGTGGCGGCTGAATCGACTAGGAACCGTTTAGAATATACAGTATTACAAATATGAGTTTCATGATACTCATCATATGAGCATCTCATATTCTTTCTACTATTTGTATATTCAAGGGCTTTATCTATGTAACTAGCATGGGTATACAGATAAAGAAGTGCTAAAACGATAAATTCAAATATTATTAAAATAAAGATTGTTTATACGTAGAATTTAATCATGAACCCTCGGCCAACACTTGGCTCGACGGACACCTACTCTAACACTCAACAGAAAATGCCGCGCCCGAGCGGTAGTTTAGCACCATCCGAGTGCCGACCGAAGTTCATGGAAAATGGGACACGTTTCTCTACATGCAACGTGTGATATTATATATATATATATATATATATATATATATATATATAAGATTCTTCTTTCAAAGTTAAGGAGAGGAAAAGAAAGGAAACGAGAAAGGTTCTTAGAAAATCCTTACGCCTTATATTTCGATTCGTCTGTCAGATTTTGAATCCAGACACAGTACCGTGTTCTTATCAACGCAGGCTACAATAGGACGTAAGTTTTGTTACGTTTAGACACGATTTGAAATTATGATATTGTCAGAATTTGATAGGAATCATTTATGGTGTTTCTGATATAGTAGACATCGTATAACTGAAGTCAGATAGAAGAACAGACGGTGTATGTATTTGTTATGATTTTCGGAAATGACATAACTGAGATTGTACTGATTGGGTATCATGATTTGTATTATTGAAGATTATATATTGTAGTGACACTGATTAAGCCTCGTGGTATTATGTCTGTGATGTTGTTATTGTTGGAGTTATTAAGATTGTATTGTTATACCGTCGAAACATCAGTGGGTTGATATTGATCAGATTCAGTAGTGACTTCGATTATATCGTGATATCGTTGATATGGATTAGAATATATCTTGAGTCAATATTAATCAGATTGTATTTTGATTTGAGTATTGATCAGAATAGATTTTGAATTGAGCTGCATACTGAGATTGTGCCTATGCGATATTGTATTTCAGATTGATATTGACAGATTTGACTTCGAGACTTCGACTTCGTCGGAACGAGAAGAAAAAGGTATAAAACGATGTTAACTGGGAGACCGACTTGAGTTAGATTCTACTCATGTTTCCCTAAACCACATACTTGTATGGTATTGTTTTGTTTATATACCTTTGTGTTTTTAAATGATTACGTTTGTTCTATTGAATCAGAAAGTGGAGAGTATATAACTATTAAGTGAGAGTCACTGACAGAGGGGTTAGATTTTGACAGTATAGTCACTGACCCATTGCACATTGTCAGAATAGGCTTAGTCTTGGTAGATACGCCAAGGCTCTGGACGTTTGGTATATCGATATGCTTAAGATACAGACATTGTTCTTATTTTAGATTATTCGATATAGACTAGACCAATGTCCAGAAATAATAACGTACCGCCATCGCGACTGGTGGTAGTAGATGGGAGACTTGTTACGTTCTTATTCACCAGGATCCCTAGATTAGAATGAGAGATGAGTCTAGTCTTAGATGTTGAGTCAAGATTCTGATTTACAGACCTGTATTGAATTATGTTACGTAGATTACGATTCATGTTTTATTTTCAGATTGATATTGATACATTTTGTTCGATTATGATACATGCAAGAAGATATAATTCATGGTCTTATGTTAGTTCAGTTAATTGCATGTATACATTGTTTATACTGGGATTTATTCTCACCAGAGTTATCGAGTTGTTGTCTTGTTTGTATGTGTGCATGACAACAGGTGGGACAGGATCAGGGTATAGAAGATGATGAGAGATCTAGATTAGAGCGGTGATTCCGAACTTGGATATAGATAGGTTTCATTACTTGATTGTAGTAATTGAACCTTAATTTGAACTAGATGCATGTTGTACAGGATTAGTATTATTATACTGGTTTGTATAATAGAATGATTCCATTACCTTCCGCATTTTAAAAAAAAATTTTAGACCCTGCACATCTTAATTGATAATTAAATCCCAAAGATGATTAAGAAGATGATTAGCGTCTGGGTCCCCACAGTAAGTCTAGAGTCTCAGCGGTTTTGCCCTAGCTAGGCTGATCTGCCCTAGACTCGAATTCTCGTTCTGCTATAAATTCAATAGACTAAACATATCAATCCGATAATTGCAAATATCAATGCAATAAAATAAAGTATGTGATTTTGGGAAACTCAAGTCAAACATAACTCGAGTTGTGCAATCCCGAATCAACATTTATTTATACATTTCTTGTTGTCGCTCTGATACAATTGAAGTCTTGACTCAAAGTCGGTCACTGTTCAATCTGGCAATGACAATATCAATATACTGTATCAATATTCTAATCAAATCACGACATCTCTGTTTTATCAAATTCTGACAGTACAATAGTACAATTGTAGCGCCATTACCCGAGCCACTACTAAACAAACTAATAAACATGCAACATTAAACTTAAGACCTGTCCCGTGGAATGGGGTGCCCAAGATGAAAACAAGGACGTGAGCAACAACCGTCCAACCTAAGACCTGCCCCGTGGAATGGGGTGCCCAAGATGAAAACAAGGACGTGAGCGACAATCGCCCAATACGAGAATGTACGAGTATACAAACTGATATGATGCATGCAAAATGCAATCTGCTCGGATATCAAGGATCAAGTCAAGAATCTCATGCTCGGTCTAGAGGCGCCTGAGTGTGTAGTCTCTGATCTGCCCTAAGCATGTTTTGGCTCCCACACTCATCATCAAGACGTGGACCTGCAATGTCCAGGTCATCAGAGCCCACGGGTCCCGTCGGAGACTGTAGCTCTCGATGCCCTATCGTCCACAATACAGAATAGGGCTGAGCGGCCCCAACAAACGAGGTATATCTCAAAAGATATCAGGCTCAACATGATATGTCATGCATAATATGCCAAAGCAGTAAAACATGTATCATGCAACAGATAAATATGCAGCATATATGTGTGTATACTACGCTTGGATATCTCAGTCAGTACATCACATACCTCACTAAAACAATCTGACAGAAAGCTCTGAACCTAGAAAATACCAACATAAAGAAATCACTAACAAACCAGATCAAACATGCTACAAAGATCTCCCTAATGATCCTTAAATCACTATCTAAGGATTTAGGATTATACATGCGTCCGTCGTTAGCCCGCTGATGATGTCTTGAACTCAGTTCACCGACCCTCCTCGAGTCGACACTAGCTCTGAAACTTCCCGACACCAAAGTTCCCTAGAAACTGGCTAGAAAACCTAAGGTACAACTAGAACTCTCTCTGAAGAATGCGGTGAAGGAAACAAAAGAATCGGCTTCCATTTATAGGCTGCATCTGCACTATTCCAGAAAATCCGAACCAATCTTATCTGCCACGTGTCAGAATCTCATTGGTCTAGTTGGATTTCTCGAGATACTGTAATCCGAAGTAGGTCGGGTTATCCATTTAAAATTCGGTGGATACCAACAGCTTAATCTCGAATTATCAATTCTTTAATAATACTTAATTAACAACTCATTAATTATGTCTTAATTAATACTTCATTCAAAATAGGAATTCGGGTCATTACATCCTCCCCTCCTTACAGAGATTTCGTCCTCGAAATTAAAACTGAAGAACAATACAACTGAATAAAATACAACTCAAAACAAATGAGGATACTCTGAGCGCATACGACTCTCTAACTCCCAAGTCGCTTCTACAGTACCTCGGCATTGCCATTGCACTAGAACAAGTGGAATGGTCTTGTTTCTGAGCTTTTTCTCTTTCCTACCCAGGATTAAAAGCGGCTGCTCGACATAAGTCAATTCTTCTTCAAGTTGAACATCTGTCGGACTAAGAACGTGCGACTCATCTGCTACATACCGTCGTAGCAACGATACATGAAAGACATTATGAATGCTGGACAGATACGGCGGTAAAGCCAATCGGTACGCCAAATTTCCAATACATTCCAAGATCTGTAAAGGTCCGATGAATCTTGGGGCTAATTTTCCCTTGAGTCCAAATCTCATCATCCTGCGGAACGGTGAAACTTTAAGGAAAACTTTTTCCCCTGACTGAAACTGTAGAGGTCTACGCTTGGTATTCGCATAACTCGATTGACGATCTTTTGCAGTTTTAATTCTCTTCTTGATCAATTCCACTACGTCAATCGCTTGTTGCACTAATTCAGGTCCTTGCACTTGTCGTTCTCCTACTTCGTCCCAAAACAATGGAGTACGACAACGTCTACCATACAATGCTTCGAACGGAGCCATACCAATGCTACTGTGGTAGCTATTGTTATATGCAAACTCCACAAGCGGCAGATGATCATGCCATGCTGGTCCAAAATCCAAAGCACAAGCACGCAACATGTCCTCGAGTGTCTGAATAGTCCTCTCAGACTGACCATCGGTCTCTGGATGATAGGCAGTACTCAGACTCAATGTCGTTCCCAACGATTTTTGAAAACTTCCCCAGAACCTTGAGGTAAAGCGTGGATCTCTATCACTGACTATACTTGTTGGCACACCATGATATTTAAGAATCTCTTGGAAGTATAGTCTTGCCATGCGATCGAAACTATATTCCCGACTATACGGAATGAAATGTGCTGACTTAGTCAGTCGGTCCACAACAACCCAAATTGCATCACATTTCTTAGAAGACAGCGGCAAGTGGGTGACAAAATCCTTCGTTACATGCTCCCACTTCCACTCAGGAATAGGAAGATTTTGAAGTAATCCTCCTGGTCGTCGATGCTCAGCTTTCACTTGCTGACAAACCAAACACTTGGCTACAAACTGGTAAACACTTCTTGAAACGTCTAGTGTTCTTTTGTTTAAAATGTACTAGAAATTATTATTTTTTTTTTTTGTTTAAAATTCGGTCCACCCATGAAAATATTTTAATAAAATATTTTGCCCTTGATCTAGAACATTCGCTAGCTAGCATTTTAAAATCAAATGAATAGACATAAAAATGAAATCATCGCATGAGTTACCAGACCAAAAAAAACAATAATCGTGAAACATATTCTCCTCTCCAAAACCACTCTAAAGCATAAATAAATGGTTTTAAAAATCTTTTAACGTAAAATTATAATCCATAATCATGAGTGCGGAAAATAGTAGAAGCGCTGGTCCTCGGGTTGTGTGCACCTTCAGTCCAGTCATCTCATGCGTCAAGTCCTCCCTCATCCTCACCTGCATCCATCACACCTAGTGAGTCTAAAGACTCAACACACCAAATCTTTGTAACGAGTAATAGATATAAAACCACATGCAACAGTGAAAATACTTGTACTTAAAATATCATTTCATGAAAATGCATAAACTTGAACATGAACATTTTCGTAAACATTTTCGTGAACCTTTTCATGATATGCATAACATGAACCTCACCTTTACCTTTTTCTTGATCATAACATGACATGATAACATGACATAATAACATGACGTGATTCTTTTCATTATCGTAACTTTATCTTTTCCTTGATTGAATTCAGATCGTTAATTGTGACTTTCCTGACGTGACATGACATGACATGACATGACGATGGTACCATCTACATGAAACCACAGTACTGGGCGGCGGGGACATCAGCGACACAGGATCGTCAACTGAGCCTTGGCCTATTCTTGATCATAACCTCAAATCCTCAAATCCTCATAGTCACAATTACTTCACTTTCATCAATGTTTTCATGTTTTCATCACCTCATAAAATCATGCATGAATATATTTTCTTTTGAAACCAAGCATGCACCATGTATTTTAAATGTCAACTTTAATCATAACATTTCATGGAATTTAAAATAAATCATAAATAAATCATGAACATTTCATAAACATTCAAAAATGAACATAATATCATAAAAACAGCATTTAGGGCACTGCCATGACCGTTACTAATTTTAGGTGTAAAAAGACCGTTTTACCCCTAATCGTGACATTTGACGTTTCTGATTTTTTTCTTGATTTCTTGACTCTAACATGTCCCAAATAATTATTTAAGCTTACATGAATTTTTTCGTATTTTTATTTAGCTTAAATTGAGGACTTTTTAATTTAATCTTGAAACGTGATGCATTAATGCGTTTAAATCCCGAATTAAACCAAAACTTAGCATAAAATTCCCAAATTAGAAACTTGGACTTATAATAATTATTTAAGCTTAAATATAATTTTTCATAATTTTATCAAGCTTAAAACTAGGCGTTTCAATTAACTCGTCAATTAGCGTTTCGTGCGGCGATTAAATCCCGAAAAATACCAAAACTCATTATTTTGATCCCAAATTTTAAACATAACATTTTTAATATTTATTCTACCATTCCAAGTCATTATTCACACCCGTGAACACATGGAATCAAATTTAGCTTTTTAATTTTCGTTTTGACACCTTATCGAACGCACCGAGCCATCTCCTAATTTACCCGAGCTACGCCCGAGCCGCCTTGAACCAAAACCTGACCAACCCATATAGGGACCCTACTATGCAAGCCCAGCCCGAAAAACATACCCTGGCCCGCTCAAAACCTTCCTGAAACTTGACCCAAAATCTGTACTTCGGATGAAACTCACACATGAAACTCCTAGTGACCCTAGGACTCTACCCACTGAGCCACCACCGAGCCCAGCACACCCTAACCTTCCCTGGACCACGCCCAGGCCCAGCCCAGACCAACCCAAGTCCCTGGACCCACGCAGCGACCCACTAATCCTTGACAGCAACTCACGCTCAAATTTGTTGTCATGTGCCTTCCTCACTTTCCTTGAACCAGCGGCCAGCCAAGCCGCCACAGCCCCAGCCCATGCTCTTAAGCACCCTCCTAGGACCCTAAAGAGTCGACCTAGCCCAGCCCAGAACCCCCAGGCCAAGCCCCTTCTTCCCTGCACGGCAGCACCCCTGCGCTGCCCCCCTTAATCCCTCTCGAGTGGGAGTCCTAGCTTGCTAGGACTCCTCCCCAGCCTCATGCCTCGAGTCCTAGCGTGGCTAGGACTCTTCCCTGGCCCAGACCATGACCCTGGCTAGCCGTAACTCCAAGCCAAGACCAAGACAGCCCCTTATCCATGAAACTCGATCACCCCAAACTCATTACAGTAAAATAGATTTACAGCTTGTTTGCTTGCTTCTTATATGATTTCCGTGAGTTTGATGTGTGTGTATGTGACTTTAATTCACATAATAACTTAACTTGATCATCCCTTAATGTCATGGCAGCCCCCTAAAACATGTAAGACATGAATCGATACATGAAAAAGTTAGTTCGTAGCACGTATACGTAAAAACCGAATTTTCTGGAATAAAACTTCATGTTCTTCGCACATACATAATTTAAATCAATACTATGATGTAATGGACGTGAAAAGGAAGATATTGGCATGCCTTTGCGTCGTAAACGCACGAAATACCGACGGCGACGAAGAACGGAGAGATCCGAGGCTAGTTTCCCTTCAAACTTCGAAGAAAAAGCTGCTTCCCAAGGCTGTGTGCAAGTGTGCCGTGAGTTTGCTGCCAAGGGAGTGTTTTTGTTTTCACAAATTGTGAGCGGCGTGAGTTTACACGTGCAAGGACTAGGTTTTTTGTGTTATTTATATGCTAATTACTTTACTTAATAGGCTTAAGGCCTATTAACTCTTAATTAAGCCCACTAGTGCAAGTTAGGCTTTAAATAAACTCATAAAAATGGTTTTCATAAAAATAGTTAGTGAATTAAATAGCCGGACTGCTCAAAACGTCGCATTTTAGTTGAAAATCCAACACCAATAAAAATTAGTCTCGGCGCATAAAATCACCTCAAAATTCCTTGTTTTAAAAAAAATATGAGAAAACCATCACCCTTATATTAAATAATTAAAATTAATTATTTAATAAAACATTTTACATTTTTCAGCCTTTGGTCTCCGTTCCTCGATCGTCACCTGAATATCCTTTTATAAATACAGTTTAATGCAACCATGCAGAAATTATATTTTAAACATGTCAAAATGCACCACATAAATAATTCATGCAATTAAAACATTTAATTAAAAATACAAAAGAATTTAATAATTGCATGCACATGATTTGCGTGGACCTTAAAATTTTCGGGGCGTTACACTTCTCTTCATACCTTTCCACCAAAACTTGGTCTTCAAATCCTTATACATTTTCATGCTTCCAGGGTGGATACTCAACTTACTCCTATGAGCTTGAGATAAAATCTCGTCCCTCACTTTAGAATCTTCTGGAACTACGATTCTTCCTGACAAAATAAGGTTCCATCTGTTTGGAACGCAAAGCCAGATGTGTTGTCTCCGTTAGCTAACCTTGCTAACTTTTCCACCTTCGGATCACAAAACTGAGCTTCTCTGATTTTGGCATACAACATCGGTTCAGATAAAATACTCGTTACTCGAATGTGTTCCATTCCTTTCTTATGACGGAAGTGAAATCCCAGAGAACAACAATCTTGGATTACACTTGATATGAAACTTGTCTGAAGTGCAGATAATCTCACCTTGCGACTAAGAGCATCAGCTGTAAGATTCGATTATCCTGGATGATAATTGATTTCGCAATTATAATCCTTTAACAAATCCATCCATCTTCTTTGGCGCATATTCAACTCTGCTTGAGTGAAGATATACTTCAAACTCTTGTGATCTGTAAAGATCTCAAATCTCTCTCCATAGAGATAATGTCACCAAATCTTTAAAGCAAACACAATCGCTGCCAATTCCAGATCATGAACTGGATAATTCTCTTCATGCTTCTTCAACTGTCTGGATGCATATGCAATCACATGACCATTCTGGGTTAAATCGCACCCAAGTCCTTGAAGTGATGCGTCAGTGTACACAATGTACCCTCCTGATCCAGATGGCAGAGCTAAAACTGGTGCAGTTGTCAAACGTTGACGCAGTTCATTGAAACTATTTTCACAATCATGAGTCCATTCGAACTGCACATTATTACAGGTCAGTTGAGTCAATGGTTTGGCAATCTGAGAAAATCCTGAAATGAATCTCCGTTAATAACCTGCCAAACCTAGAAAACTTCTTATCTCTTGAGCTGATTCCGGTCGTGCCCAACTCAACACTGCTTCGATCTTGCTAGGATCCACTGATATCCCATCTTTGGATATAACATGTCCCAAGAAGACAACTCTGTCGAGCCAAAACTCGCACTTGTTCAACTTAGCATACATTTGGTGATTCCTTAAGGTTAGCAACACAATCCTTAAATGTTGTGCATGCTCTTCAAGGCTACGAGAGTATACCAGTATGTCATCAATAAAGACAATGACAAACTTGTCAAGATACTATTGGAATACTCGGTTCATCAAATCCATAAATACTGCTGGAGCATTCGTCAAACCAAACAGCATCACTAGAAACTCGTAATGCCCATACCTTGTTCGAAATGCAGTCTTAGGGATATCACGTTGATGAACAAGAAGTTGATGATATCCAGACCGTAAATCGATCTTCGAGTACACTGAAGTCCCTTGCAGTTGATCAAACAAATCATCAATCCGTGGTAACGGATATTTATTCTTGACTGTTACTCGGTTCAACTGCCGATAATCTATGCAAAACCGCATAGACCCATCCTTCTTTTAAACGAACAACACTGGTGCTCCCCAGGGAGACACACTGGGTCTAATGTACCCTTTGTCAAGAAGATCTTGTAACTGTTGTTTCAACTTTTTCATCTCTGTTGGTGCCAATCTATAAGGCGCTCTGGAGATAGGTGCGGTTCCTGGTACCAACTCTATCTTCGCTTCCACTTCCCTCTCTGGAGGAAATTCAGGAATTTCATCGGGAAAAACATCAGGAAATTCATCGACAACTGGAATGTTCTTCACGTCGATTACATCCTTTGATACGTCAACAGCATAAATGAGGTATCCTTCTCCTCCTTTTGCTAAAGCTCGTTGTGCCATTACAGCAGACACTACTGGCATTGGAGGTCGAGCTCCCTCACCAAAGAAGAATCAATTCTCGTCTCCTTCTGGACGAAACTGAACGAGACCTTGATAACAATCCACCGTCGCTCTATACTTAGTCAATGGGTCGATTCCTATAATACAATCGAAATCTTCCATAGCCAATATCATCAAATTGGCAGATAAGTAATTTCCCTCAAACTCTAGCAAACAGTCTACTACAAGTCGCTTAGCTAAAACCTCTTGTCCCATCGGTGTAGACACCGACAACAAACATCTAATGACACGTAGGGTAGTTTATGCTTCTTAACAAACGTTGATGCTATGAATGAATGCGATGCCCCAGTGTCAATCAATACATATGCAGGAATACCACATAAAAGAAAATTACCTGCAATGACTCTCTCGTTATGCTCCTCATGTTGCTCTTGGTTTAAGGCAAACACTTGCCCCTGAACTCGTGGGCGTTGCTGAGATCCTTGTGACATTCCTCCACGACGAGAACCTTGAGCAGGAAAACCTTCTGTTGAACAGTGGCCTCAGACTGTTTTCCACTATAAGACCCTGTCATAGAACCTCCGCCTCCACTCTGATTCTCCAAATTAGGGCAATCCCTCTTCATGTGACCAAAACCACCACAATTGAAACATGCACCTGTTGCTCTTCGACAATTCTCCGTCGGGTGATTGCCTCCGCAGTGGCCACATTGCATCTTTTTCCTACCAAAGCTGTGTACTCCTCCAGAACCGGAAGAAGAAAAAGATGCAGACTTCTTGAAAGACTGGCCCCTTGGTCCCAAAGAACTAGAACTTTTGCTAGCTTGCATAGCCTTCCTCCTAGCTGAAAGAGGATCGGTTACAGTGGCCAGAAACGCAACGGAAGCACAAAAATTTTCGATTTTAGCATATCAAATTCGGCCACCATGAGTTTGTGTAGGAAATACAATAAAACACCAAAATGACATTCATAGTGTGTTTAGAAATAGTTACCTATCAACCTCTTAAGGTTGATGATGGCTCCAACCAAGTTGTAAACAACTTGGCTCTTGAATGGAATGAAGATCTACAAGCTTCCTTGGACTCCTTTTCTTTCCTTCAAATTAGGCCCACCACTTGCAAACTAGAACCCCTCTTATTTTGCACTAGAAAAATAAAAAGATTTTTAAGGAGAAGTATTTTTCTTCCTCAACACTTGAAGAGAAAAATTGAGAGAAAACTTGAGAGAATATTTCTTGCAAGTTTCGGCTATTTCATGCTACAATGGGGGGAAGGGAGACTAGCCTTGGTAGGGTAAAAAGTTGTTGTTGGCATGTGTGACACATGTCTTGAATATTGAGAAAGTTGTCTCCCAACTCTTCACCTCCCATGCATGCATATATTATATGGTTTTTTTAAAAAAAAAAAAATAAAAGCATGGACTAAATTTAATTATCTCAAACATATTTGAGACTAATTAAATATTACTTGAATTTACTCAAGTCCACTAGTTAAATAATTTATTTAAATTGAGCTCTACAAGACTCAATTTGATTTAATTAATTCTACTCTTGAATTAATTTAATTATTTGGACTCTACTAGGTCCAGTAGTGTTTAATTAATTCAACACTTGAATTAATTTAATTTAGTCTATAATAATGTTTATGAAAATCACAATTTTCAAATACATTATTTATCTGGCCAACTTTTAATTTAAGAACACATTTATAAATTAAAATTACATTTCTCTCATAGAAGTCATACTTCTATTTTTCCTTACGCTTATAAACTCATTTACAAGCCGTTCAACACATTGAAATATTTTAACTTCTCAACGGGATCTAGAAAGCTAGCACTTGTGTGGCCCTCGATGGTTCATTGGTACAACTAGCCGTGGGTTCACATCTCCATGTGATTCGGACTAAACATGTCCTTATATGAGCATACCCCAATTGCTCCATTCTTACTTATCAACTCCTTGATAATAAGAACGTCAGAACTCAAGTCTGATAATACCCAACCAATCATGTTAAACGCCTAGCAGCATCGCTTACATGATTCCCTAGGTATCAAATGATAGTGCCTGCAAGAACCATTCAATTATGGTTAGCGTACAGTACGGTCCCTTCAACTCATATATCCCGACCGATTCGACAACCATTGGTTTATCGAGAGTTGTCAATGAATCGATACTATGTGTCATGCCGTAGTTGCATCGATGATGTAATCTATGAAACTCCTTTCATAATTACCACCATACTCTGATCAGAGATTTCAACCTACACATACATGAGAACACATAGGATATTCATACCCGAAGGTAAGCGGTGAATCCCCGACTACAATGCATCGACTCCTATATGTTTCGACAGAACACCCAACCTTGCCACCTGATGACCCCATGAGAGTCAGTAAACAAGTCAAAGTGTAATTCTAGCACATAGAGTCTCAATGTTGTCCCGGGTCATAAGGACTAATGGTGTACAACCATAAACCAGGACTTTTCCACTCGATAACTGAGAACCACTTGGAAAGTCCTTTTATGGAGGGTTGTTTAGTGCACTCTCTACAAGGAGCACTATCTGCATGTTCGGACATCACAATGTCCCCTACCAATGAAACATGGTACTCACATCGCAGATACTAGTCTCTAACTCGAGCGGCCTATATCCTTCTTAATGGCGGCTGAGTCGAATAGGAACCGTTTAGAATATACAGTATTGCAAATACGAGTTTCATGATACTCATCATATGAGCATCTCATATTCTTTCTACTATTTGTATATTCAAGGGCTTTATCTACGCAACTAGCATGGGTATACAGATAAAGAAGTGCCAAAACGATAAATTCAAATATTATTAAAATAAAGACTGTTTATACATAGAGTTTAATCATGAACCCTCGGCCAACACTTGGCTCGACGGGCACCTACTCTAACAATCTCCCACTTGCACTAGAGCCAACTACCCACATGCTTCAAACCCATCGATTCGCGATGCTTCTCGAATAATGGTCCAGGTAAAGGCTTAGTAAGCGGATCAGCAACATTATCTGCGGAGCCGACTATGTCAATCGTGACATCTCCTCTGAGGATGTGGTACTTTCTCAATACGTGTTTGGACTTCTGATGAGACCTTGGCTCCTTTTCTTGAGCAATGGCTCCCGTGTTGTCACAAAACATCGGGACAGGAGCAACTCCATTAGGAATGACGCCCAACTCTTGGACGAAATTCCTTATCCAAACTGCCTCCTTTGCTGCAGCTGATGCAGCAATATATTCTGCCTCAGTTGTGGAATCCGCAGTGCTGTCTTGCTTGGAACTCTTCCAAGAGACAGCAGCGCCATTGAGCATGAATATGAATGCAGAGGTTGACTTCGAGTCATCAATATCGCTTTGGAAGCTAGAGTCGGTATAGCCTTCCAATTTCAGTTCTCCACCCCCATAGACCAAGAACAATTTATTGGTCCTTCTCAAATACTTGAGGATGTCTTTCACAGCTTTCCAGTTTTGAAGACCAGGGTTGGATTGATATCTACTCACTACACTTAGTGCAAAGGCCATGTCAGGACGTGTAGATATCATCCTATACATGATGCTACCAATCGCAGATGCATAAGGAATGCTGGTCATCGCCGCTATCTCTGCATCAGTCTTGGGAGACATAGACTTGGATAGGGACACGCCATGACACATTGGTAGATGTCCTCTCTTGGACTCATTCATCGAGAACCGCTTCACGATGGTATCAATGTATGTGGACTGGGTGAGACCAAGCAATCTTTTTGATCTACATACAACACCAGGAATGTCACAGCACTCCCACTGACCTTCTTATACACACATGGTTCCTCAGGATTCTTAGCAAAACCAAACTCTTTGATTGTACTATCGAATCTGAGGTTCCAACTCCTAGATGCCTGCTTTAGACCATAAATAGATCTTTGAAGTTTGCATACCATATGCTCACTTCCGATAGATGTAAACCCTTCGAATTGAGACATGTAAATCTCTTCCTTAATATCCCCATTAAGAAAGGCTGTCTTAACATCCATCTGCCATATCTCATAGTCATACCATGCAGCTATGGCTAGCAAAATCCTTATGGACTTGAACATTGCGACTGGGGAAAAGGTTTCCTCAAAGTCAACTCCTTGTCTTTGAGTATATCCTTTTGCCACCAATCGCGCCTTGAAGGTCAATACCTTCCCATCCGCCCCAAGTTTCCTCTTGTAAATCCATTGACACCCTATGGGAACAGTTCCCTCAGGTGGATCCACAAGATTCCACACTTGGTTCGAATGCATGGAATTCATCTCAGATTCCATTGCTTCAAGCCACTTGGATGAATCGGCATCAGATAACGCTTCCTTGAAGGTCCTTGGATCACATTCAAGGTTAGGCTCATCATGGACCTCTTCAAGAAGCAGACCATACCTCATAGGTGGTCTCGAGACTCTCTCGGATCTTCTAGGAGCTTGTATCTCCTCCCTTGGCTCTTCGGGTGTGGGTTCTACAATTGTGGGTGTCTCTCGAACTTCTTCGATTTCTATCATCTCTCCTTTTCTATTCAATAGAAATTCCCTTTCCAAAAAGGTTGCATTCCTAGAAACAAACACCTTTGTTTCTTGGGGATGATAGAAATAATATCCAGCTGAATTCCTTGGATATCCCACAAAGTAACATAAAATGGATCGACAGTCCAATTTATCTCCCACTACCTGCTTCACATAAGCAGGGCACCCCCATATTCTAAAATATGAATATTTGGGTGGCTTACCCATCCATATCTCATATGGTGTCTAATCAACTGCTTTTGTATGGACATTGTTCAACAACAGTGCCGCTGTCTCAAGCGCATATCCCCAAAAGGATGACGGCAACTCCGTGAACCCCATCATAGACCGAACCATGTCCATCAAAGTCCGGTTACGACGCTCCGAAACACCATTCAACTGTGGTGTAGCGGGCGGAGTCCACTGCGAGAGAATCCCATTCTCCCTTAGATACCCTTGGAATTCGGCACTCAAGTACTCACCACCTCGATCCGATCGAAGTGTCTTGATGCTTCGTCCCAACTGATTCTCTACTTCACTTATGAATTCTTTGAACCTTTCAAAAGCTTCAGATTTGTATTTCATCAAATACACATACCCATACCTTGAGAAATCATCGGTAAAGGTGATGAAGTAGGCATGTCCATGCTTAGTGGTGATGCTAAGCGGACCGCACACATCGGTATGGATCAAATCCAATAACCCTTTGGCTCGCTCCACATGGCCCTTAAAGGGAATTTTGGTCATCTTTCCTTTAGACAGGTTCACAAGTCGTGAGAGCATTAATATCAAACATATCAAACATGCCAACTCCCACTAGCTTGTTCATCCTTCTTAAGGAAATATGTCCTAATCGAGCATGCCATACTTGTGCCGAATTTAGAGTATCTTGTTTTCTCTTGTTTGTTGTTGTTATCGCTTGGACATTGTTTAGTGGAATATCTTTCAATTTTAAGTTATAGAGATCGTTTTCAAGTTCCCCGGTACGAACTAAACATTCATTCTTGTAAATGTTGCAAACACCTTTGCTAAATAAACAAGAAAATCCATTTTTGTCCAACATAGAAATGGAAATAATGTTTTTCACCAAGTCGGGTACAAACAAAACATCTCTCAAAATTAACTTAAAATCATTGTTCAAAAGCAAGTAAACATCTCCTACGGCCTTGGCAGCAACCCTTGCTCCATTGCTCATCCTCAAAAAGGTCTCACCTTTTCTAAGCCTTCTACTTCTTCCCATCACCTGCAAATCATTACAGAGATGTGAGCCACAGCCGGTATCTAATACCCAAGAAGTAGAGTTAATTGAAATGTTTACTTCAATATAGAACATACCGTTTCCAGAACCCTTCTGGGCAAGATATTCTCTGCAGTTACGCCTCCAATGTCCAGGCTTCTTGCTGTAATGACAAACGTCAACAGTCTTGTTAGCCTTCACTGGTGTGGCTATCACAACGGGACTCGGAGCTTGCCTCTTCGAGGGCACATTCTTCTTGGGACGTTGGAAAGAACGCTTCTTTCCCTTCCCACGTGGATCGGTCTTCGTACCAGATGAAGAACCCACATAAAGAACCGACTTCTCTTTCTTGATAGTGGACTCAAAAGTCACAAGCATATTCACCAACTCCTCAAGGGTCGGCTCCATCTTGTTCATATTGAAATTCACGACAAAAGGATCAAACGAGCTAGGCAGGGACAACAACAACACGTCGGTGGTCAACTCCGAAGGCAAGATCAAATCAATGCCAACGAGTTTGTCCACGAGCCCAATCAACTTTAGGCCATGCTCATGGACCGAGGCCCCATCTCGCATGCGTAAAGTGATGAGCTCCTTGACTGTGGCATGCCTAAGAGGCCGAGTCTGCTCACCAAAGAGCTCCTTGAGGTGCATATGAATGTCAGCAGCATTCTTTGCATCCTCGAAACGCCTCTGCAGCTCATCGTTCATAGAAGCCTGCATATAACACCTAGCCTTCAAGTCATGGTCACACCAATCCTTGTAGGTCTGCAATTCCTCAGGAGTGCAGCTAGTCGGAGCCTCAGCAAGGGGTGACTCAGTCAGTGTATATGCAATTTTCTCCGAGTTCAAGACGATCTTTAGATTTCTTAGCCAAGTGATATAGTTAGGTCCGGTTAGAACGTGTTTTTCGAGTATGGCAGAAAGTGGAATGCGAATTGAAGACATTGTCAAATTTTGTACTGAAAAGTAAAACAGATAAATGTTAATGACTATTTTAAAATATTTAATAAGATATAAAGTATGGACTTTAACTTTATAAATATTTACTCCCACTGTTTTGACATCTTTCACTACCCTCTAGTGAAAACGGGAAACTCCTTTCCTCAGTAGGTACGTAAGGTCCAATTAGCGAATTACGACCCCGAATAATATCAGCCAATCACAATTCCTAAAAGGTAGTTTCCAATTGCATCACAATGCAACCCTTAACGTAAATTTTTGTCTCACGTTTGATTAGGACCCAATATTGACGTCGTTCATCTTTACGTGTCAAGCCTTACCCATCGATGTTGAACCTTGATGGACGGTCGCCATGAGTTCCCTCAATTATCTGAGCCGAAGTCATGGGAGTTCCATGTAGTTCACATCACCATGTCAAATGGATGTCACAGCTTTCCGGTACTAAGGGCCCCCCAATAATATGAGCCGAGCCCCGAGTACGGGTAGCGATTCGTCATGCACCCATTTGTCGATGGAAGACATGGAAATTATAAACAAATTTATAATTCCCCTTTTGGGGCTTGATATTAATTTTGAATTTAATTCAAAACGAGGGTTTTAATTTTGAAAGGTCTCATCATTTTATTTAAAAGCTCGCCATGTTTGATCGTATGTTTGCCAGATTCATGCAACTTTGTTATTATCATAATAATAACGCACATACTCATTATTTATAACATATCATGCATATATTATAAACAGTAAACAAACAAGGATGATCAATCGCCCCAATACTAACGGACCGTGTGAGCTAAACACGGGCCTAGGTCCAATCCTAGGGAAATGCACAGGATGAAAATGCAACTATTACATAAGCTTCCAATATTTACATGTCTTCGATCTTCATAATCATCATGGCCACCATCTTCCAATCTTGATCATCCACTATACTAATATTTACAAATAAATATCCATGGCAAATAGGGATACATCTCATGGGGGTGGGAACGGGCCATAAACCAAGCCCACTTTATAAATTGATAATTATTACAATCATTCAACACAAAATATCCTAGCATACACCTAGGAAATTGGGCTTGGGCTTTTGATCATCCTTCATGCATAATATCACATATCATACACCATCAATTAATTATCACAATAATTAATTGATCCAATATTATATATCTTGATCCGATCACTAACCGCCACGATTATAAACTAAATTAACAAAGTATACAAACACGTTTGTCTACTTTCCAATTAATTTATTTATAACCGAATTTCTTGTAAATCACCATTTACTATAAATATTTAAAGTCCAACTTAAAATATTTATTTCATTAAAAAATGTTTGCAACTTTTGTAATTTTAAACTTAAGGGCCCAAAAAAATCATTTTTCACCAAAAACGTTTTGGCCCATTTAAAATTCACAAATATGTTAGCCATCTAATAGCCCAACAACTTAAGGCCCATGACACTTTGATAATCCAAAACACTTTTGGAAAACCCTAGTCGTCATCGCCGTCGTCGGAGCTCCGTCGCCGGATTCCGGCAACAAAATTTATTTATTTATTTTTTATTAAAAGTAGGGGGTTGTTCGGGCAGCCCCTCGGGCTGCCCTTGCTGCCCGAAACGGGCACCCTCTCGGGTAGCCCGAGCTGCCCGACACGGGCAGCAACATGCTGCCCGAAATTCCCCATTGTCTTGCCTTGATTTTTGTTGCAAATTTCATTCTCATGCGGTTAGAAATCAATCTCAATATAATATCTTGTATTTGCTACACAAAATCGTAACCATAGCTCGGATATCACTTGAAAGAGGATCGGTTACGGTGGTCGGAAACGCAACGGAAGCACAAAAATTTTCGATTTTAGCATATAAAATTCGGCCACCATGAGTTTGTGTAGGAAATACAATAAAACACCAAAATGACATTCATAGTGTGTTTAGAAATAGTTACCTATCAACCTCTTAAGGTTGATGATGGCTCCAACCAAGTTGTAAACAACTTGGCTCTTGAATGGAATGAAGATCTACAAGCTTCCTTGGACTCCTTTTCTTTCCTTCAAATTAGGCCCACCACTTGCAAACTAGAACCCATTTTATTTTGCACTAGAAAAATAAAAGGATTTTTCAAGGACAAGTATTTTTCTTGTTACGCCCCGAGCCCGGGCCCGCGGCTGCGTAACTGCACAATGAGCCCCTATAGCAACTACTTCGTATTCGTCCTCGCTTTTACGAAAATGATTAACCCAAGTTGCTATAGAAGTCCATTGTAAGCCATTATAAACTCATTTTAAATCTTGATTTTTTTCGATGTGGGACACGGGTATCACAATCACCCCTCCTTCAGAACGCGACGTCCTCGTCGCGACTGACCCCTCGATCCACCAGCACCGAGAATCTAGATGTGGCTCCTAAAGGTTCAAGAGGTGGCTCCCGTCATGTAGCACTTTGCCCCGCAGGTTCAAGAGGTGGCTCCCATGCACGTAGCACTTTGCCCTGCATAGCACTTATTTCCCGGTGTTCCATGCCGGTGACCGGCTCTGATACCATTCTGTCACGCCCCGAGCCCGGGCCGCGGCTGCGTAACTGCACAATGAGCCCCTATAGCAACTACTTCGTATTCGTCCTCGCTTTTACGAAAATGATTAACCCAAGTTGCTATAGAAGTCCATTGTAAGCCATTATAAACTCATTTTAAATCTTGATTTTTTTCGATGTGGGACAAGGGTATCACAATGCCCACTAGTGCTTGATTAGGATTTAATTAATATATTAAAAATAGTTTTGTTAAAATAAGATTGTGAATTTAATAGCCGGGTTGCCTAGAAGCTCGTATTTTAGTTGAAAAACCAACACCGATAAAATTTACGTCCCGGCGTATAAAATCACCTCAAAGCCCTTTATTTTTAAAAATAAATAAAAAGCATCGACCATATTTTAAATAATTAAAAATAATTATTTAATACAAAGATTTTACATTTTTCAGCCATCAGTCTCCGTTCCTCGATTGCAACTCGAATAACCTTTTAAAAATACATTTTAATGCAACAATGTAGAAAAATATATTTTAAACATCTAAACATGCACAACATAATTAATTTATGCAATTAAAACATTTAATCAAAATACAAGAAAATTTAATAATTGCATGCATGTGGTTTACGTGGACCTTAAAATTTTCGGGGCGTTACATTTCTTCCTCAACACTTGAAGAGAAAAATTGAGAGAATATTGCTTGCAAGTTTCGGCCATTTCATGCTACAATGGGGGGAAGGGAGACTAGCCTTGGTAGTGTAAAAAGTTGTTGTTGCCATGTGTGACACATGTCTGGAATATTGAGAAAGTTGTCTCCCAACTCTTCACCTCCCATGCATTCATATATTATATGGTTTTTTTTTAACAAATTAAAAGCATGGACTAAATTTAATTATCTCAAACATATTTGAGACTAATTAAATATTACTTGAATTTACTCAGGTCCACTAGTTAAATAATTTATTTAAATTGAGCTCTACAAGACTCAATTTGATTTAATTAATTCTACTCTTGAATTAATTTAATTATTTAGACTCTACTAGGTCCAGTAGTGTTTAATGAATTCAACACTTGAATTAATTTAATTTAGTCCATAATAATGTTTATGAAAATCACAATTTTCAAATACATTATTTATTTGGCCAGCTTTTAATTTAAGAACACATTCATAAATTAAAATTACATTTCTCTCATAGAAGTCATACTTCTATTTTTCCTCACGCTTATAAACTCATTTACAAGCCGTTCAACACATTGAACTATTTTAACTTCTCAACGGGATCTAGAAAGCTAGCACTTGTGTGGCCCTCAATGGTTCATTGGTACAACTAGCCGTGGGTTCACATCTCCATGTGATTCGGACTAAACATGTCCTTATATGAGCATACCCAAATTGCTCCATTCTTACTTATCAACTCCTTGATAATAAGAACGTCAGAACTCAAGTCTGATAATACCCAACCAATCATGTTAAACGCCTAGCAGCATCGCTTACATGATTCCCTAGGTATCAAATGATAGTGCCTGCAAGAACCATTCAATTATGGTTAGCGTACAGTACGATCCCTTCAACTCATATATCCCGACCGATTCGACAACCATTGGTTTATCGAGAGTTGTCAATGAATCGATACTATGTGTCATGCCGTAGTTGCATCGATGGTGTAATCTATGAAACTCCTTTCATAATTACCACCATACTCTGATCAGAGATTTCAACCTACACATACATGAGAACACATAGGATATCCATACCCGAAGGTAAGCGGTGAATCCCCGACTACAATGCATAGACTCCTATATGTTTCGACAGAACACCCAACCTTGCCACCTGATGACCCCATGAGAGTCGGTAAACAAGTCAAAGTGTAATTCTAGCACATAGAGTCTCAATGTTGTCCCGGGTCATAAGGACTAATGGTGTACAACCATAAACCAGGACTTTTCCACTCGATAAGTGAGAACCACTTGGAAAGTCCTTTTATGGAGGGTTGTTCAGTGCACTCTCTACAAGGAGCACCTATCTGCATGTTCGGACATCACAATGTCTCCTACCAATGAAACATGGTACTCACATCGCAGATACTAGTCTCTAACTCGTGCGGCCTATATCCTTCTTAATGGTGGCTGAATCGACTAGGAACCGTTTAGAATATACAGTATTTCAAATACGAGTTTCATGATACTCATCATATGAGCATCTCATATTCTTTCTTCTATTTGTATATTCAAGGGCTTTATCTATGAAACTAGCATGGGTATACAGATAAAGAAGTGCCAAAACGATAAAGTCAAATATTATTAAAATAAAGACTGTTTATACATAGAGTTTAATCATGAACCCTCGGCCAACACTTGGCTCGACGGGCACCTACTCTAACACTAGCAATACTGATCTCGGCTTGACGACAACGATTCACTAATCCTTCGTACGAAGTAGGATCATCACAGACAGAAACCCGATAAAAATCTCCTGGTTCAAACCATTCAAAAAGTGAGAATATTTTGCTGCAGAATTCTCATTGATGTGAGGAGCGTACGACAACAGATCTTTAAAACGCTTATGATAATCCTCAATGTTCGAATCTCCTTGCTTAATGGTCAACAGTTCCATCTCCTTCGCCTGGCGAAGAGCTGGCGGAAAGTGATGATTGATGAAGGCCTGACGGAAATTTTCCCAACGAATCCGCCCATGCTGCTGAACTAGAATGACAGAAACAGGTTTCCACCATTTCCGAGCTTTTCCTTGGATCATGAAATCAGCTACCTCCATCTTCTCATCCTCGTCATAGTGCAGCACTAGAAAACACTGCTCCATGATATCAACCCAAGCTTCAGCAACATCAGCATTCTCATCTCCGGTCAACGGTGGAGGTCCAATCTTCATGAAATCCATAATGTTGACACGGTTCCAACGTCTCCTTTCATCATGATCTCGGTGACGCCTTCCGTCACGATCTCTACGACGATGTTCTCGGCCAGCCTCATCGTCGCCATAACGGCCATGTCCCACACTACGTGACTGCTTCCATCTCCTGACATCTGAAAGGAAACTAAAATCAACTTCTAAATCCTCAAAACAGAATTACTAATGTCCCAAAAATCTTTGCATGCTCTGATACCACCAAATGTAGCTCCCTTACCCGAGCCACTACTAAACAAACTAATAAACATGCAACATTAAACTTAATACCAACAGTTAAACAGCGAAACCAAATACTTAATCATCTTACAACCCAAACGAAAACAGAGCAATAACATCAGTCTTAAACATTATTACAACCATAACATAATTCTGAACGAGAAAACGATAAACCACAGAAAACCTCCACTGGATCACCACCGAAAACCCAACTGCTCTAGCCACTGCACTGGTTGTCCGAACCGTCCAACCTAAGACCTGCCCCGTGGAATGGGGTGCCCAAGATGAAAACAAGGACGTGAGCGACAATTGCCCAATACGAGAATGTACGAGTATACAAACTGATATGATGCATGCAAAATGCAATGTGCTCGAATATCAAGTATCAAGTCAAGAATCTCATGCTCAGTCTAGAGGCGCCTGAGTGTGTAGTCTCTGATCTGCCCTAGGCATGTTTTGGCTCCCACACTCATCATCAAAACGTGGACCTGCAATGTCCAGGTCATCAGAGCCCACGGGTCCCGTCGGACACTGTAGCTCTCGATGCCCTATCATCCACAATACATAATAGGTCTGAGCGGCCCCAACAAACGAGGTATATCTCAAAAGATATCAGGCTCAACATGATATGTCATGCATAATATGCCAAAGCAGTAAAACATGTATCATGCAACAGATAAATATACAACATATAAGTGTGTATACTACGCTTGGATATCTCAGTCAGTACATCACGTACCTCACTAAAACAATCTGACAGAAAGCTCTGAACCTAGACAATACCAACATAAAGAAATCACTAACAAACCAGATCAAACATGCTACAAAGATCTACCTAATGATCCTTAAATCACTATCTAAGGATTTAGGATTATACCTGCGTCCGTCGTTAGCCCGCTGATGATGTCTCGATCTCAGTTCACCGACCCTCCTCGAGTCGACACTAGCTCCGAAACTTCCCGACACCAAAGTGCCCTAGAAACTGGCTAGAAAACCTAAGGTACAACTAGAACTCTCTCTGAAGAACGCGGTGAAGGAAACAAAAGAATCGGCTTCCATTTATAGGCTGCATCCGCACTATTCTAGAAAATTCGAACCAATCTTATCTGCCACGTGTCAGAATCTCATTGGTCTAGTTGGATTTCTCGAGATACTGTAATCCGAAGTAGGTCGGGTTATCCATTTAAAATTCGGTGGATACCAACAGCTTAATCCCGAATTATCAATTCCTTAATAATACTTAATTAACAACTCATTAATTATGTCTTAATTAATACTTCATTCAAAATAGGAATTCAGGTCATTACAACAATCCTGCGATACCAGTGATACCAAACCGATATCTACTAATTCCAATAATTTACAATCAACCACCGTACAAATCTGACATCAATTCTAGTCAATCTCATTCTGAAAATCATAACAATTCCATATTCAGTCCGTTTCTTAATCTGACTTCGATTCTATGCAGTCTAACATGTCAAGAACAACATATATGACGTGTATTCAATTCCAACAACATCATAATATCAAAACATGTCAAAAAGTAATAAAACTTACGTCCTGTAGTAGCCTGCGTTGATATGAACACATTATCGAAGTCGGATTTAAAATCTAACGGACAGATTTCTCACGAATCGAATTCTAAAATCAAGAATCGACTTTTTCCCCTAAGTTTTGATTTTGCTATGATTCCTCGATTTTCTTTCATATGTATATATATTTATATATACCGTGCATGCTTTCCCAAAACGTGGCTCATGTCTTTGTGCTGCACGTCTCGCTCATATGCGCAACCTATCTCGGCGCATATGCGCGAGACATAATGTCTCGGCGCGTGTCTACACGGTGGCTTGCGCATATGCGCGACACATCTTGGCGCATATGCACGAGGCTTCTGCTCATGCTTGCCAACTCTCCGCCCTGCCAGGCCGCGCATATGCGCGAGAGCTTCGTCCTCGCCCATACATATTTTTATGCTGAATTTAAACTGTGTCCCGATTAATCCTCTTATAATCATGTCGAATTATAAATCAATAATTACAGATTATTAGGATCAAATTCTGGGGCATTACAATTACATAAGCTTCAAATATTTTACATGTCTTCGATCTTCAAAACTCTTTCTGAGGATCGGGCCCACCGTCTTCAAATCTTGATCTCCCACTAATTTTAATATTTACATAAAATATCTATGGCACATTGGGATACAAATTTAGGGTGTGGGAATGGACCATAAACAAGGTTCACTTTTAATTATCAAATAATCAAAAATACACGTAAAATATCTTGACATATACCTAGCACATTGGTTGTAATGCCCGAGAATTAATCACTGTCAATCAAAGATTATTGACTTATAATTTCACGTGATTATTGAAGGGCCAATTGAAACACGATTTAAGATAATGTGCGGCCATTTATTCTGAATTTTAGAATGTGTTGCCGAAGCAACACCGCACCCGCGCTCAGGAAGACACCGCACCCGCGGTGCATGGACAGAAAGTTGGGGCAAATTCCAGTAGCCTCACCGCACCCGCGGTAAGAAACAAGACTGCACCCGCGGTGCAGGACCGCACCCGCGGTGCAAACAAGACCGCACCCGCGGTCGTGGAAATTCAGAAAATGAAAATACTGCCGAGGCATGAGCGCACCCGCGGTCTTGAAGCTAACGCACCCGCGGTGCTACGTGTTTTGCGAAAATTGTGACACCTCATGACATGCATTGATATATATAAACTGAAATTCCTTCGAAAATTCAGTAAGAAATCGAGAAAAGGTCTGAGGGATATATATACGCCTTTTGTGAGAAATCCGTCCGTCTGATTTTGAATCCGACTTCGGTATCGAGTTCCTAGCAACGTAGGCTACAACTGGACGTAATTTTTACTACGTTTTGACATGCTTTGAAATTATGATATTCTCAGAATTGAATGGAATTCATATATGATGTTCTTGACATATTAGACATCGTAGAATCGAAGTCAGATTGAGAAACGGACTGATTATGGAATTGTTATGAATTTTTAGGGTATATTGATTTATACCAGACAGATTTGAATTGTGATTGGATTACGGATTGTATTGCATATGGGTTATGGATATTAACTGTGATCTGAGGATATTGTATTAACGGTGATATTGAAATTGTACCGTTATGCCGTTGATTTTGAATTAAATCCAGATTGATCAGATTGTTATTGATTTGAAAGGTATATTGACATGAGATTATTGATATTGTCATTGCCAGACAGACTGTGAATTCAGGACTTCGACTGAGCCAGAAACCGACGAAAGAAAGGTATAAGTCAATGTGGTATTGGGAGATCGACTTGAGTCGGTTCAGACTTGAGTTTCCCTAACTTACATACTTTACTTTACTGCATTGATATTTGCATTGATTTGACTGATATATTTGTTCTCTTGATTATAGATAGCAGGTATTAGACGAGTAATCTTGTGACAGAAGTGCCTGATAGTGGTGGGATCGCCACGGGCACATTGCACGATGTCACAGGATAGTATAGAAATCTTGGGACGGAAGTACCTGACAGTGGCGGGATCGCTACGGGCACATTGTACGATGTCTCAAGATAGAATATTAGCGATAGAGCTATAGTCCACGACAGTTAGGTCAGGACACCGGATGTTTGGTTATATCGAGTAAATAGGATTGGAATTCTTCTATTACGGAATTCGATATAGGAACACCATATTTGGTTATATCGAGTAATAGAATCAGAGTTCCTTCTATTACGGAATTCGATATAGGAATACCACATCTGGAAACCGGGATCCCTAGACTAGGATTGAGTCTAGTCTGAATGATAGAGTTATGAGCATTGGCGACAGTCTATGATTGTTTATGTTTCAGATTTTGATACATATATCTGTTACCTGATTACATGCTTTATATTTGTTTATATAATTGCATGTTTCGTTGATTTATACTGGGATTTATTCCCACCGGAGTTATCCGGCTGTTGTCTTGTTTGTATGTGTACATGACAACAGGTGGGGCAGGATCAGGGTCCAGGAGATGAAGAGAGAGATCGTGATTAGAGTGGAGACTACGGACTTTGATTATGATGTATAATAGGGTTTGAACACTTGACATTAGTTTTTAAACCTTAGTTTAGTTTTAATGCATGCAGTACAGGACTTGTATTGTATTTTATACTGATATGTATATTAGTTGATTTCACTACGTTCCGTATTTTAAAAAAAAATTTATACCCTGTTTTATAATTGATTAATTAGCCCCAATGATGATTAAGAACTCGATTAGCGTCCGAGTCCCCACATTGGTCATGGCTATCAATCATCCTTTTAAAATATAATATCATATATTATATAAATTCCATAATATTACATATTATCAATAAATCGTGTATCTCATAAATTATCACTAACCACCATATTTATCTAATTAAATAAATACTTTTATTTAATTTCAAGTTATTAAACTTCTTCTAAAAAACCTTTTACCATAAATAAAATTATATGTAATTATTTATGTTGTAAGAAATTGATTTTGTCAAAATTATTGTAGGGGTAAAATCGTTTGTATTTTCACAAAATATCAATTTAACCCAAAATTTTAAAAAATTAGAAAATCACCCTGGACCCGAACTTTTCAGGTCCCCCTCGGACTGGGCTGCCCGAAATTTATTTATTTATTTAAAAAAAACTCACCTGCCTGCGTGTGGGGACCCGGACGCTAATTATACTCTTAATAAATTATTAGGACAATTTAATCAATTATAATAAACAGGGTCTAAATTTTTTTTTAAATGCGGAACGTAATAGAAATCATACTATTATACATATCCGTATAACATAAGGTACAAGTCCTGTACAGCATACATTCAAACTAAGCTTCAACAACTAGCTATCAAGTGTTCAAACCCAATTTACATCAACATCAAAGTCCGCGGTCTCCACTCTAATCCTGACCTCTCGTCATCTTCTCAACCCTGATCCGGTCCCACCTGTTGTCATGCACACATACAAACACAACAACAGCCGGATAATTCCGGTGAGAATATAATCCCAGTATAAATCAATTAAACATGCAATCATATGATAAACATAAAATCATGAACAGGTAATAGCAATACGTATCAAACTCGGAAACATAATCAATATTAAACTGTTGACAATGCTCATGACTCCACGACTTAGACTAGAATCAATCCTAGCCTAGGGATCTCGGTTTCCAGACGTTGGCATTCCATATCGATCACCAGTAATAGAAGAAACTTCGATTCTATCCACATCGATATGGTATCGATCACCAGTAATAGAAGAAACTCCAATTCTATCCACATCGATAGCCAATCATCCGGTGACAGACTTTGGCACTATCGCCAATACACTATCTTGTGACATCGTGCAATGTGCCCGTGGCGATCCCGCCACTATCAGGCACTTCTGTCACAAGATTACTCATCTAATACTCATCTAATACATGCTCCCTACAAATCAATAAAACAACATATAATAATCAAATCAATGCATATAATAACAGTAAGTATGTGATTTAGGGAAACCCAAGTATATCCTACTTGAGTCGATCTCCCAATACTACATTGACTTATTGTAACGTACCGTACTTTTCATACTCAAAATTTGAGGAAAAATTAAAAAATTCCTTAAATACGAAAATAAAATCAATACGGTCGTCACTACATCATCCATTCACAATAAAGATTTTGTTAAAAGAAAAGTTTTTTCAAAACATCTCGCATCAAACATAAAATCAGAGTAATTTAACTTTTGCATAAAACTTAAACATTGCGGTCCTCGGGTTAGCCTCCCGCTCAGTCCAAGCCTGCCACTTGGTCGCCACCTCCTGTCTCCTCACCAACATACTCACCTGCATCGATCAAGTTTAGTGAGTCTAAAGACTCAACACGTAAAAACTGGAATACCGAGTACTACGTAATAAAACTGCATGCAACTTTAAAATAGGCCGTACATAACTTGAAACTTGAACTTGCATAATAAACTTGAACATACGTACATACATAACTAGACGTGCCATCAACATAAACTTTCATAAACATACTGCATACTTGAACATTCATAGCTTCATCATTTTGCGTAGAGTCATGTTTCATAGCAAGTGACCCATAACATAATAAATGCTTGATCAGACAAACCACAGTACTGGGCTGACAGGGACGTATCCACTGCCACATACATGAGATCCCCGTTCATAATTAACGGGCTAGTTGGTCCCCGTTCATAATTTAACGCTTTCCAACCACGATCTAACCCGTTCATAATTTAACGGGCGGATTGGTCTCCGTTCATAATTTAACGCTTTGCAATCCTAAACATAATTTGGTCACAAGACATTTAGCATACCTCAAAAACTTAAAATATTTTCTTGCACGTCATACATACTTACTTGGCATTGAGGGATTCATTAGACTTCGATCGGGGCCGTCGCTGCAGCACATACTAACTTGAATTCAATTGCTTAAATTGCATAACTTAGACGTAGATAATCATGCTTACTTACGAGTTCATTCAATTCCTTAGGACGTTTCTAAAATTCCCATGACTCGACCTTGTGAATCCTTGTACTAAACCCTGACATCAAACCTCAAACATGTTATCGTATTTTTCCCAAAATATGAAGGACACTGACCTCGTGCCTACATCCGTGTAGGGGTCCGTGTAGGCTCGGGTGAAAAGGTTCGGAAAGAAGGGTGGACACGGACCCCGTGTCAGGATCCGTGTGGGGGTCCGTGTAGACTCTAGAAAAAGACACCAAGGAGAAACAAAGGCACGGAGCCCGTGTCAGGGTCCGTGTATGGGTCCGTGTACTTACTGTGATCGCGAACTTACGAAATTTTGTACATGCTTTGATCAACTTTCTAGACTCGGTTGCACGGACTATGAATCGACACCCCGAGACCCATCCTAGCATACTATAACATCAAATCACTTCCGTAAAACATCCCAAGCAACGATGTTCACCCTATGGTACATACAAGTCAAAAACGTGGTAATTGACACCAACTCGATTCCTACGACTACTAAAGTGCTCGAGTACCTATCGACACTAAACGACAAACAATATACCAACCCAAAATCATAATAATCATACCTAGGTGCAACTAGGATCGCCCGTCGATCTCCAATGAAGCCTGCAACAATTAAACTTCAAGAACACAAATTTTCGTAAAAGTCGCAGTTTGAGCAGTCCCACGAAAAACGCCATTACTCACTCAATTTTCATCCAAAAATCTCGAATTTTATACCGAATCGAAGGTATTAAAAAGTTCTAAAATTTTGTAGTTGAAGTTTTCTCAAAATCTCGACTGAAAATTCGCAGTTTAAGGAGGAACAGTAAAAACGGGATTTTTAGATCTAAGAAGGGCTCCAAAAGCGATTTAAACCTGATTGCTCAAACCTCTACACAACATTCACATGGTTTTACGCATAAATAACAATGCACGCATAATATGACATGATCAATGCATCAAGAACAGAATATACGTGCTTTTTGATAATAAACGTTACCGAACCGGCGATATCGAAGCAGAAACGGTGCGAGGCTTGATCCGGGACGACCGTGGCACAAAATCCTTGAAGAATTCACACGAAAATTCTGAAAAGTTTTGAAGGGGTTGGGGCGGCTGCTATGGTGTCAAGAACCCTAAGATTTTCTTCTTAAAAAAATGAAAGGGAAAGAGTATAAAGAATTGTGTATGTGTGTGTTGTGTTTTACGTTATTAGTGTGTGTAAAAAGGTGTGTTTGCGTGTGTTTTAGTAATTAAGAAATAAATTATACTTAATTAACCTTTAACATGGTAATTAAAAAGGCCAATTAAAATACCCCTCAACATGTTATTTAGAATGCTAATAAAATGCTAGCTCCTTGTAACTTTTTATAAAATCTCCAAATTTTAAAATGAGATGCTCCCAAACAAATCCCTTAACAATTTAAAATCATTAAATCACGTAGTGATAAAATTTAGACTTTTAAAAATACTAAAACTTGATAAGTCACTTAAAACGCCCCATCCTCAACTTTAAATAAAATATCGCATAAAATTTCCAAAATCGTCACCGGGTCTTTTCCTCAATCCCGCCTCGAATAATCGCCTGAAACATGAAACTTGAAAAATATTTTAACGTGCATCACATAAACATAAATAATTTAAAAAAATGCATTTAATTAAATTAAGCATAGCTAAGACTCATTTAAAATTAATTAAATGATTTAATAATTAAATGAATTCATGGGTTATACGCGTACTGAATTTGGGCACTACAGTTCCTCCCCCAATTATAAAAATTTCGTCCTCGAAATTAAGTCTTACCGAACAACTCCGGGTAGCGAAGTCTCATATCTGCCTCTGACTTTCAAGTAGCCTCTTCCACTGATTGGTTCAACCACCGAACTTTGACTAGCTTAGTCACCTAGTTCCGGAGTCTGCGCTCTTGCCTGTCTAGGATTTGGACTGGTTTCTCATCATAAGATAGGTCTGAAGCAAGCTGCAACGGCTCATAACTCAGAATATGCGAAGGATTAGCTAGGTATTTCCTTAGCATCGAGACATGGAACACATTGTGCACCCCGAACAGATTCGGCGGAAGGGCAACACGATAGGCTTCCAAAATATCAAACGGCCCAATGAACCTCGGACTCAGCTTGACCTTTTTCCCAAATCTCATCACACCCTTCATGGGTTCTATCTTGACGAATACGTGATCTCCGATGGCAAACTCGAGATCTATCCTTCTCTTATCAGCATAGCTCTTCTGACGGCTTTCGGCGGTCTTCATTCTGTCCCGAATCTTGGCTACTACGGCTGCGGTCTGCTGATTATTTCTGGACCAAGTTCTGCTCTCTCACCAACTTCATCCCAATGAACTGGTGACCTGCACTTCCTTCCATACAACGCCTCATAGGGAGCCATACCAATGGATGCTTGGAAACTGTTGTTGTATGTGAACTCCAATAGAGGTAGCTTAGACTCCCAACTTCCTTGAAAATCAATCATACAGGCCCTTAGCAAATCCTCCAAAATCTGAATCACTCGCTCAGACTGGCCGTCTGTCTGCGGGTGAAAGGCTGTACTGAACAGCAACTTCGTCCCCATGGCTGCATGTAAGCTCTTCCAGAAGGACGATGTGAATCTCGGGTCCATGTCGGACACAGTTGAAACTGGGAATTCATGCAAACGGAATATCTCCTTGATATAAAGCTCTGCATACTGCGTCATGGAGAAAGTCGTCTTCACTGGCAAAAAGTGCGTTGACTTTGTGAGTCGGTCTACAACAACCCAAATGGCATTAAAGACTCTGACTGACCTAGGCAATCTAATGACGAAGTCCATCGTGATGTTCTCCCATTTCCACTCTGGGATGGGGAGTGGCTTAACCAATCCCGCTGGCCTCTGATGTTCTGCCTTCATCTGCTGACAATTGAGGCATTCAGACACAAACCTGCGGATGTCTCTCTTCATCCCTGGCCACCAATACAGAATCTGCAAGTCCTTATACATCTTGGTACCTCCTGGGTGGATAGAATACGGAGATGCGTGTTCCTCTGTCAAAATATCATGTCTGATTGAACTACCACTAGACACCCACATTCTACCTCTGTATCTCACAATGCCGTCTGAAACTGTGTACAAAACACTGCCCTTGGCTTCATCTTTCAGTCTCCATTTCTGTAGCTGCTCATCTGAAGACTGTCCTGCCCGAATACGGTCTAGCAAATCAGATTTGACTGTCAGATTAGAGAGCCTAGGAGCTTTGCCCTCACGATAAATCTCTAGACCAAACTTCTGAATCTCAGACTGAAGCGGTCTTTGTGCTGACAACTGAGCGACAACTGCCACTTTTCTGCTCAAAGCGTCCGCGACAACATTAGCCTTCCCCGGATGGTAGCTAATTTCGCAGTCGTAATCTTTCACAAGTTCCAACCATCGTCTCTGTCTCATATTCAGCTATTTCTGAATGAAGAAATATTTGAGACTCTTATGATCGGTGAAAATCTGGCATTTCTCGCCGTATAGGTGGTGTCTCCAAATTTTCAGTGCGAAGACAACGGCGGCTAACTCAAGGTCGTGCATTGGGTAGTTCTTCTCGCGCACTTTCAACTGCCTGGAAGCATAAGCTATGACCCGACCCTGCTGCATCAATACTGCGCCTAACCCGAGCTTAGATGCATCGGTATATAGCATAAAGTCTCCTTGCCCTAATGGCATGGCTAGGACCGGCGCTGAAATAAGAGCTTGCTTCAAAGTATCGAAGCTCTTCTGACATCCATCACTCCACAGAAATTGGGCATTTTTCTTGGTTAGTGAAGTAAGTGGCACTGCTATGGACGAAAATCCCTTAATAAACTTACGGTAGTAACCAGCTAAACCCAAAAAGCTGCGGATCTCTGATGCATTCTTCGGTTCAACCCATTCCTTGACAGCTGCTACTTTCGCTGGATACACCTCGATTCCACGGCTAGATACTATATGCCCCAAAAATGCAACTTTCTGCAGCCAAAACTCGCACTTACTAAACTTCGCAAAAAACTTGCGACTCTGTAGAACCTGTAAAACTGTCCTCAAGTGTTGGTTATGCTCCTCATGGCTCTTCGAGTATATAAGGATGTCGTCAATGAATACTATGACGAATTGGTCAAGGTAGGGCTGAAATACTCGGCTCATGAGGTCCATGAAAATTGCTGGAGCATTTGTCAATCCAAATGGCATCACCAAGAACGCGTAATGCCCATATCTGGTCCTGAAAGCTGTCTTGTGGACATCTGCATCCTTCACTTTCAGCTGATGGTACCTTGATCGAAGATCTATCTTAGAGAACACGATAGCTCCCTGAAACTGATCAAACAAGTCTTTGATTCTAGGCAACGAGTACTTATTCTTTATCGTTACCTTGTTCAGCTCACGGTAATCGATGCACAGTCTCATGCTCCCATCCTTCTTCTTTACAAACAGTACTGGTGCGCCCCACGGTGAGAAAATCGGGCGAATAAGCTCCTTGTCTAAGAGCTCTTGAATCTGCTGCTTAAGTTCTAACATCTCTGCTGGGGCTAATCTGTACGGTGACTTAGAGATTGACACTGTGCCTGGCATGAGATCGATTGCAAACTCCACCTCTCTCTCTGGTGGAAGGCCTGTGACGTCTTCAGGAAAGACGTCTGGGAATTCTCTGACTACTGGCACATCTGATAGCAATGGAGTGGGCATGTCAGGTGCTGCGATAACGCTGGCCAAGAAGGCCTGACTCCCCTTCGAAATGAGTCTCCGTGCCTGCATGCAAGAGATCATACGCGGGAAACTCCTCTATCTGGCTGGCTAAAAAAGAAACTGCTCCATGCCCGATGGTCTGACTAGCACTGATCTCTTCTGAAAGTCAATAAGAACTCTGTTCTTAGTCAGCCAATCCATTCCCAATATGATGTCGAATTCTGGCATTGGCAATAGGATTAAATCTGCATATACTAGGTGGCCATTCAGTTCTAGATCGATATCTATGACCACCCTGGTAGCTAACAGCTCTTCCCCTGATGGGACTGTCACTGAAAAGTTCAAGTCTAGACCAATGGACTTGAGGTCCAAATGATTAGCAAACGTCTCCGATATGAAGGAGTGAGTGGCTCCTGAGTCTATCAGTGCAGTTGTGGATAATCTCTTAATAAAAATGTTTCCTGAGATGCGTTAGCACAACACAAAACTTATATCCCCAAACTTACTAACATACCTCAAGCATAATAGAACTCAATATCCCAAGGCACACAAACTATTACTAGCACGCTAATAATCCAAAGTAAAAATTCCACATGCAAGGCAAAATAATACTGAGGTTAGGTAGAAAAGGTTACCAGTCAGTAAAGTGGTGTCAGGGTCCGCCTCCTGCGCATGCATGGTGAATACCCTGCCCTGGGTTAGCTGCTTCCACTGTGGGCACTCTTTCAGCATGTGGTCGCTAGCTCCACACTTGAAGCACTTGCCTGATCCATATAAGCACTGCTCCGGGTGCTGGCGGTTGCATTTAGGACACACTAGGTAAGCAACGGTCTTCTGAGGCGCCCCCTGCTGCTTAATTGGACCCTTGCCCTTTGGTGGTCCATTATACGGCTTCTTCCCTAGCGGCCCCTGATACTGCTTCTTAAACTGGGGCCTCTGATGCTGCTGCTGCTGATGATGCGGTGGAGCCTGGTAAGGCCTCTTGCCCTGTATGTCCGCCTCTATATTCTTCAGATCCTGTTCTGCCGCCAATGCTCTAGATATGGCGAGCGCATAGCTAGTAGGGCCAGCTACTCTCACATCGCGGCGCAGGATCGGCTGCAGACCATTCAGAAAATGCCTCAACTTTGCGTGTACATCATTCGCAATGATGGGCACGAAGTGACACCCTCTCTCAAACTTCCTCACGAATTCTGCCACGCTACTGTCTCCCTGTCGCAGCGTCATAAACTCATTGGTGAGTCTGGATCGTACTTCCTCAGTGAAGTACTTGGAGTAAAAGACCTCCTTGAAACCATTCCATGGCAATACTTGCAGATTGACTGCCACTGATGCGCTCTCCCACCATAACCTGGCGTCACCTGTCAGAAGGAACGTGGTGCATCTGACCCTATCTGCATCGGTCAGTTCCATAAAGTCAAAGATTACCTCCATGGACTTAATCCATCCCTCGGCTACCATCGGGTCAGTGGTACCCGAGAACTCCTTAGGACTCATCCTCCTAAAGCTTTCGTACACTGCTTCCGGTTGGAGTCTCGCCCCTGCACCTGCTACTGTAGCTTGGTTCCCCGCAAACTGTGCGAAGAACTGCGTCATGCCTGCAAGCATCTGTGCCTGCATGTCTAGAGGTGGTGGTGGCGGAGGATTGGCCCTCTCCTCAACTCGAAGCTCTCTGTCCTCCTCTCTGGCTTCCCGATTAATCACACGTCTAGGAGGCATACTGTTCCAATAAATTTCCCAACACGTAAACCAAACATGCATGAACATGATATAAATGACATACGATGCACGAAATTTGAACTTAAACATGGACATGTTGAAATCATGGCTTAATGCTTATTACATAGCATAAAGTTTTGAAACTTTAAAACTTACAGACTTGAGGTGTGACTTTGCGAGCATCTTGCGGCTGGCGGTAGGCGTAACCCTTTACAAGAACACCGCTCTGATACCAACTGTAACGTACCGTACTTTTCATACTCAAAATTTGCGGAAAAATTAAAAATTTTCTTAAATACGAAAATAAAATCAATACGGTCGTCACTACATCATCCATTCACAATAAAGATTTTGTTAAAAGAAAAGTTTTCTCAAAACATCTCGCATCAAACATAAAATCAGAGTAATTTAACTTTTGCATAAAACTTAAACATTGCGGTCCTCGGATTAGCCTCCCGCTCAGTCCAAGCCTGCCCCTTGGTCGCCACCTCTTGTCTCCTCACCAACATACTCACCTGCATCGATCAAGTTTAGTGAGTCTAAAGACTCAACACGTAAAAACTGGAATAACGAGTACTACGTAATAAAATCGCATGCAACTTTAAAATAGGTCGTACATAACAATGTTCTCCAAACCGGACCGGACCGGCCGGTCGGACCGGTTCAACCGCGAACCGGCCCCCAGACCGGTCCGAAGATAAGTAAAAACCCGGAGATAAGTAAAAACCCGGATTAGCGACGGTTTTTTAAAACCCGTCGCAATTAGCGACGGTTGTTAGTAGCGCGGTTGTTAAAACCCGTCGCTACTAGCGACGGTCTTTTAAAGACCGTCGCTACTTGCGACTGTTATTAAAAAACCGTCGCAAGTTGTGGTGTAATTTAAATTTTTGAATTTGAAAAGTGACGTTTATTTGGATATTTGTTGTAATTTTCATCTTAAAAATTAAATCAAAACTATAAAACATAAATAATCAATATTTTACTATTTTATTTATTTATAAAATAAATAAAATATTAATTTTATTGAACCGGTTCGACCGTCCGGTCGAACCGGTTGAACCGGTTGAACCGTTTTTTAAGGCTTGACCGGTTCGATTAACGGTCCGGTTATAAAAACACTGGTACATAACTTGAACTTGTATAATAAACTTGAACATACGTACATACATAACTAGACGTGCCATCAACATAAACATTCATAAACATACTCCATACTTGAACATACATAGCTTCATCATTTTGCGTAGAGGCATGTTTCAAAGCAAGTGACCCATAACATAATAAATGCCTGATCACACAAACCACAGTACTGAGCTGACAGGGACGTATTCACTGCCACATACATGAGATCCCCGTTCATAATTTAACGGGATGGTTGGTCCCCGTTCATAATTTAACGATTTCCAACCACGATCTAACCCGTTCATAATTTAACGGGCGGATTGGTCCCCGTTCATAATTTAACGATATCCAATCCTAAACATAATTTGGTCACAAAACATTTAGCATACCTCAAAAACTTAAAATATTTTCTTGCACGTCATACATACTTACTTGGTATTGAGGGATTCATTAGACTTCGATCGGGTCCGTCGCTGCTGCACATACTAACTTGAATTCACTTGCTTAAATTGCATAACTTAGACGTAGATAATCATGCTTACTTACGAGTTCGTTCAATTCCTTAGGACGTTTCTAAAATTCCCATGACTCGACCTTGTGAATCCTTGTACTAAACCCTGACATCAAACCTCAAACATGTTATCGTATTTTTCCCAAAATATGAAGGACACGGGCCCCGTGCCTACATCCGTGTAGGGGTCCGTGTAGGCTCGGGTTAAAAGGTTCGGAAAGAAGGGTGGACACGGACCCCTTGTCAGGGTCCGTGTGGGGGTCCGTGTAGACTCTTGAAAAAGACACCGAGGAGAAACAAAGGCACGGACCCCGTGTCAGGGTCCGTATACGGGTCCGTGTACCTACTGTGATCGCGAACTTACAAAAATTTTGTACATGCTTTGCTCAACTTTCTAGACTCGGTTGCACGGACTATGAATCGACACCCCGAGACCCTTCCTAGCATACTATAACATCAAATCACTTCCGTACAACATCCCAAGCAACGATGTTCACCCTATGGTACATAAAAGTAAAAAACGTGGTAATTAACACCAACTCGATTCCTACGACTACTAAAGTGCTCGAGTACCTATCGACACTAAACGACATACAATATACCAACCCAACATCATAATAATCATACCTAGGTGCAACTAGGATCGCCCGTCGATCTCCAATGAAGCCTGCAACCATTAAACATCAAGAACACAAATTTTCGTAAAAGTCGCAGTTTAAGCAGTCCCACGAAAAACGCCATAACTCACTCAATTTTCATCCAAAAATCTCGAATTTTATATCGTATCGAATATATCGAAAAGTTCTAAAATTTTGTAGTTGAAGTTTTCTCAAAATCTTGACTGAAAATTCGTAGTTTAAGGAGGAACAGTAAAAACGGGATTTTAGATCTAAGAAGGGCTCCAAAAGCGATTTAAACCTGATTGCTCAAAGTTCTACACAACATACACATGGTTTTACGCATAAATAACAACGCACGCATAATATGACATGATCGATGCATCCAGAACAGAATATACGTGCCTTTTGATAATAAACGTTACCGAACCGGCGATATCGAAGCGGAAACGGTGCGAGGCTTGATCCGGGACGACCGTGGCACAAAATCCTTGAAGAATTCACACGAAAATTCTGAAAAGTTCTGAAAGGGTTGGGGCGGCTGCTATGGTGTCAAGAACCCTAAGATTTTCTTCTTAAAAAATGAAAGGGAAAGAGTATAAAGAATTGTGTATGTGTGTGTTGTGTTTTACGTTATTAGTGTGTGTAAAAAGGTATGTTTGAGTGTGTTTTAGTAATTAGGAAATAAATTATACTTAATTAACCTTTAACATGGTAATTAAAAAGGCCAATTAAAATACCCCTCAACATGTTATTTAGAATGCTAATAAAATGCTAGCTCCTTGTAACTTTTTATAAAATCTCCAAATTTTAAAATGAGATGCTCCCAAACAAATCCCTTAACAATTTAAAATCATTAAATCACCTAGTGATAAAATTTAGACTTTTAAAAATACTAAAACTTGATAAGTCACTTAAAACGCCCCATCCTCAACTTTAAATAAAATATCGCATAAAATTTCCAAAATCGTCACCCGGTCTTTTCCTCAATTCCGCCTCGAATAATCGCCTGAAACATGAAACTTGAAAAATATTTTAACGTGCATCACATAAACATAAATAATTTTAAAAAAATGCATTTAATTAAATTATGCATAGCTAAGACTCATTTAAAATTTAATTAAATGATTTAATAATTAAATGAACTCATGGGTTATACGCGTACTGAATTTGGGCACTACACTTATACCTTTCGTTTGTAGTCTCGTTCTGAAGCAATAACCGTTCTGAACTCAAGACTGTCTCTGTACATCTGAAACGACATATTGAGAATCATAATATCAATATTCCATTCTCAATTCAACACTGAATCTGATTAATCAGGATTTAATTCAAATCACGGCATAACGACACAATCTCAGTATCCCCGTCAATACCATATCAACTGACATCAATTACAAATCATAACTCATATCCGATACCATCAGTAATCAACCCATAATACAAATCTGTCCAATTTCAATCGATATATTCTGAAAAATCATAACAATTTCATAATCAATTCGTTTCTCAATATGACTTCAATTCTACGATGTCTAACATGCCAAGAACATCATATATGAAGTGTATTCGATTCCAACAATATCATAATCTCAAAACATGTCAGAACATAACAAAACTTTTGCCCAGTTGTAGCTTTCGTTGACAGGAACACAGTACCGAAGTCGGATTCGAAATCAGACAAACAGATTTCTCACAATTCGAATTCTAAAATCAAAATCGTAAAGTTGGCCTCGTCAAGTTCAGCCTCGTCTGGCTTGATAATATGAGAGTCATCAGGGAGATACTTTCTCAGCATCGATACATGAAAGACGTCATGTATTCTTGATAATGAAGACGCCAAGTCGAGTCGATAGGCATGATTTTCTATCTTCTCGAGAATCTCATATAGACCAACGTATCATGGAGACAATTTCCCTTTCTTGCCAAATCTAACAACTCCTCGAAAAGGTGAAATCTTTAGGAATACACGGTCACCAGTCTCAAATACCAACGGTCGTCTTCTGATGTTTTTGGCCTGTCGGTCCTGAGCTGCCTTCATCTTCTTCTGAATTAATTTTACTTTCTCCGTCATATCTCCGATCATGTCAGGTCCAGTCTCCGGAACTTCAGAGATATCATCCCAATAAAGAGGGGATCAACACTTCTTTCCATACAACGCTTCAAAAAGGTTCCATCTCAATACTCGATTGATAGCTATTGTTGTACGAAAATTCACAGAGAGGCAATGCATCTTGCCAACTAGTGCTAAAATCAAGCACTACAACTCTCAGCATATCTTCCAATGTCTGTATCGTCCGTTCTGACTGTCCGTCAGTCTGTGGATGATATGCGGTACTCAGATGTAACTTCGTACCGAGAGCCTGTTTTAAACTCTGCCAGAAGTGCGAAGTGAACTGAGAATCACGGTCTTAAACAATCGACTTCGGCACTCCGTGCAATCTGACTACCTCTCTTACGTAAATATCTGCCATTAGATCATATCGGTACGTCATTTTGTATGGAATAAAGCATTTCGATTTGGTTAATCGATCAATCACAACCCAAATCGTATCACAACCTCGGGAGGATCGCGGCAACTGTGTCACAAAATCCATGGAAATGTGATCCCATTTCCATTCAGGAATTGACAAACTCTGTAACAATCCTCTTGGTTTCTTTCTTTTAGCCTTCACCTGTTGGAAATTCAGACATCTGGAAACAAATTCTGCAATATCAGTCTTCATTTGTTTCCACCAAAACTGTCCTTTGATCCCATTTCCATTCAGGAATCGACAAACTCTGTAACAATCCTCTTGGTTTCTTTCTTTCAGCCTTCACCTTTTGGCAATTCAGACATCTGGAAACGATCTGCAATATCAGTCTTCATTTGTTTCCACTAAAACTGTCCTTTCAAATCATTATACATCTTTCTGCCACCAGGATGAATACTGAATCGACTATTGTACGCTTCAGTCAGTATCTGTTGTTTAAACTCTGAAACATTTGGCACAACTAGACGATTATTCACATACAGTACACTGTCACGTACCCGATACTCTGATTGATTACCTGCTCTGAATATCGCAATCAAATTCTGAAAATTCTGATCAACTTTCTGAGCCGCTTTAATCTTTAAGATCAACTCTGGTTCAGCCCGAATAGCACATAATCTCAAAGTCTGACGATCTATTTCAAATACTAATCCAGACAAACAGCAATCTTCAATCAAATTGAAAACACCCATAGTCGATAAGGACAAAGAACATACCTTTCGACTTAGTGCATCAGCTGCTGCATTGGATTTTCCTGGATAATATTTGATTTCACAATCGAAATCCTTTAATAAATCAAGCTATCTTCGTTGCCTCATATTCAATTCTGATTGTGAAAACAGATATTTCAGGCTCTTATGATCAGAATATATTTCGAATTTCTCACCTTATAGGTAATGTCGCCATATCTTTAACGCAAAGACGATGGCTGCCAATTCAAGATCATGAATTGGATAACGAGATTCATGGGGTTTCAGCTGTCTTGAGGCATAAGCAATAACATGCCCTCGCTGCATCAAAACACAACCCAATCCGCAGTGAGATGCATCACAATAAACCACAAAATCACCAGTACCTGACGGGATAGTCAACACCGGAGCACTGGTTAACCTCTTCTTCAATTCCAGAAAACCGGACTCACAGTTTTCTGACCAAACAAATGGAGCATTCTTCTGAGTCAACTGTATAATAGGTTTAGCAATACTGGAGAATTCTTTGATAAATCGACGGTAGTATCCTGCCAAACCCATAAAACTGCGAATCTCTGGTACAGAAGTCGGTCTTGGACAAGAAATCACTTCCTCAACCTTACTGGGATCTACAGACATACCGTCTCCGGATATAATATGGCCTAGAAATACCACCTGTCCTAACCAGAACTCACATTTGGACAGTTTGGCATACCATTTCTCAGCCTTCAGTATTCGCAACACAGTTCTTAAATGCTCTGAATGCTCAATCATATTCTTCGAATAAATCAATATATCATCAATGAATATGATTACAAAATCATCCAGATATTTCTGGAAAACACGGTTCATCAATCCCATAAATACGGCCGGTGCATTCGTCAAACCAAATGGCATGACAATAAATTCATAGTGTCCATACCCGGTTCTGAATGCTATCTTTCAGATATCAGAATCCTTGACTCTCAACTGATGATATCCAGATCTCAGATCGATCTTGGAATATACAGATGAACCCTGCAACTGATCAAACAGATCATCAATGCGAGGCAAGGGATATTTATTCTTTACCGTTGCCTTGTTCAGTTGTCGGTAGTCAATGCAGAGTCACATTGAACCGTCTTTCTTCCTCGCGAACAGTACGGTAGAACCCCAAGGAGATACACTCTGTCTGATATACCCCTTGGCCAGTAAATCCTCCAACTGTTCTTTCAACTCTTTCAACTCAATTGGTGCCATTCGGTATGGAGCTCTAGATATCGGAACTGTACCTGGCATCAACTCAATGCTGAAGTCTATATCTCGAATCGGAGGCAGACCAGGAATCTCATCTGGAAAGACATCAGCAAACTCACACACCACTTGCAAATCCGCCAATGATGGACTCGATTTCAGTAAATCCACTGAATAAACAAGGAATCCATCCGCCCCTTTCTGCAATAATCGAGTCATATTTATTGCAGATATCAAATGAAATCTAGCTCGAGAACCCTTACCATAAAATTTCCACTCATCATCCATCTCAGGTCTGAATCTTACAATCTCGTGGAAACAATCGACTGTAGCCCTGTACTTGGTCAATATATCGATACCGATAATACAATCAAAGTCAGATATCCCAAGCACAATACAATCTAATTCAATCTCATGCCCATCATACTGCAGTATACACGATCTAACAGACTTAACTGATATCAATCATGTCCCCAACGGAGAAGAGACAGACACTACAGTAGACAATGACTCAATAGGCAGTGCATGACTCAATGCAAATCGCTCAGATATAAATGTATGTGATGCACCAGTATCAATCAATACATATGCAGGATAACCAGAAATAGAACAGTTACTTGCAGCGACATCATCAGGTTCATCCTGTGCCTGCTCCTCAGTCAGAGCGAACACTCTAGCCTGCTGTCTCGGAGGCTAGCTCACTGTCTGACTTCCTCCTGGCCTTGGCTGTGACTGAGTAGATGGTGCTGGCTGAAAAGAATGGACAACAGATGGTCGTCTCCCTGTCTGAGCCACTGATCCAGATGACTCTGCTGCCTGACTTCTTGAATTGCTTCCCTCTAGCCTTCAAGAAGTCCTTCTTTCCGCCACTACTGCTGCCAGTCTCAAACCGGGGAGCTGGTTGCTGTGGTCCGGTGCTGGAGGTAAAAACGAAGCTCCTCTCTGTCTCATCAGACCGACTTCAGCTCCCTTAGCCCGATTCAAGGCATCAGTGAAATTGTTTGGCCTCCCGTTATTCACCAATGTAAAAATTTCAGGATTTTAGGCCATTAATAAATTGGTCCGCAACGGCCTCATCATGTTCAGCCACATGGGGATCAAATCACAACAATGTAGAGAACTTGGCCACATATTCCTCAATGTTTAACGGGCCCTGTCTCAAGTTAGCAAACTTGGTTCCCTTGTCTTTCCTGTACGACACTGGAAAGAACATCTGATAAAATTCAGTTCTAAACACATTCCTGGTAATAGTCGTACCTCGATGTTCAAGCGCTCGCTTAGTGGTGATCCACCAGTTCTTTGCTACATCGTGTAACTGGTGTCCAATTAATTTCACCCACCGCTCATCAGTCAAATCCAGGGACTCAAATAGCATCTCGATATCGTCTAGCCAACTGTCGCAGTCCACTGCATTCTCGGTATCTTTCGGAGTCGGTGGATGAAATGACTGAAATATTTTTAACAATGTCTCCATCGGAGTGGCTGTAACATCCATTGGAGGATTTGACGTGCTACCCTATTCTAGTATTCTTCTCGGAGGCATATCTGATAATCAAATGGGTTAGTAAAAAATACCACTATTTTATTTCAGTCATCCTCCAATCATCGTACTGCTGATCCAGAATTGGTGCTGATTCATTCTCAATCAAACATATTACTATATCAAATCAGATAAGCAAGTAACATGTATTAAAGCAGTAAGACATGATAGCATTCAAAGGAGGAAAGAAAACTCAATCTACCCCGCTCACTAGCTCCTATCTCAATCAAAGGATCTATCGCTCTGATACCACCTGTTGTGGGGACCCTGACACTAATTATACTCTTAATCAATTATTAGGACAATTCAATCAATTATAATAAACAGGGTCGTAATATTTTTTTTTTTAAATGCGGAACGTAATGGAAATCATACTATTATACATATCCGTATAACATAAGGTACAAGTCCTGTACAACATACATTCAATAAAAACTAAGGTTCAACAACTAGTTATCAAGTGTTCAAACCCTGTTTACAGCAACATCAAAGTCCGCGGTCTCCACTCTAATCCTGACCTCTCGTCATCTTCTCAACCCTGATCATGTCCCACCTGTTGTCATGCACACATACAAACATGACAACAGTCGGATAATTCCGGTAAGAATATAATCCCAGTATAAATCAATGAAACATGCAATCATATGATAAACATAAAAGCATGAACAGGTAACAGCAATACGTATCAAACTTGGAAACATAATCAATATAAAACTGTCGACAATGCTCGTGACTCCACGACTTAGACTAGACTCAATCCTAGCCTAGGGATCCCGGTTTCCAGACGTTGGCATTCCATATCGATCACTAGTAATAGAAGAAACTCTGATTCTATCCACATCGATATGATAAAGATCACCAGTAATAAAAGAAACTCCAATTCTATCAACATCGATAGCCAATCATCCGGTGACAGATTTTGGCACTATCGCCAATACACTATCTTGTGACATCGTGCAATGTGCTCGTGGCAATCACGCCACTATCATGCACTTCTGTCACAAGATTAATCATCTAATACTCATCTAATACATGCTCCCTACAAATCAATAGAACAACATATAATAATCAAATCAATGCATATAATAACAGTAAGTATGTGATTTAGGGAAACCCAAGTATATCCTACTTGAGTCGATCTCCCAATATCACTGTTATTATATACATTGATTTGATTATTATATTTTGTTCTATTGATTTGTAGGGAGCATGTATTAGATGAGTATTAGATGAGTAATCTTGTGACAGAAGAGCCTGATAGTGGCTGGATCGCCACGGGCGCATATACGCGAGGCCATTGTTCTGTTTGCCCAACTATTGGGTACCCTCGCGCATATGCGCCGATTCATGTCGCGCATATGCGCGAGGTTCTCTGGACATTTCGCGCATATGCGCCCGGCTGAGTCACGCATATGCGCGAGAGTTCATCCTCGCAGAAATATCTTTTCATGCTGAATTCAAACCGTGTCCCGATTAATCCTCTCATAATCACCTCAATTAATTAACAAATCATTTCAGATTAATAATGTAGCAAATTCCGGGCATTACACTGCGGTACTGTTCACACTGCCTGTGAACAGTACCGGCTGCCTTTGAACAGTAATTTGAGGGCACTTTTCACGCTGCCCTGAACAATATTTTGTTTTTTATTTTTTTTATTCAAAAAAAGATTTTTCTAAAATAATTTTTAGGGGCGTTTTTCATAAAAAATCTTACGCGGTTAAAATAATAAACTCAAAACAATTTAATTAAAACACGCGATTGAAAATTACTGGCTCTGATACCACTGTTGGGACATGGTATCCTCCCACCCAAGATGCAACGAAGTTTAAAATTTTTTTCTTGAGTGTCGTTTGTTTAAAAGATTCGTAGGACATTTAGGATTATACCTTTGTCTTCTTAACCTTGGACTCCAAACTATTCCGATATTTAGGCGGATATAGCCCTTCTTGTAAATCCCTACGAAAGGCTCTTCTCCTTCGATCGCCTAACTATGTCCACGATCGAAGACTGTTTTCTTCGTTTGGTTTGCGCTAGAAATCAAAACGAGTTATGCGTTGAAATTGTAGCCTCTGAATTTCCAAAATCCAGAAACGGTGCGGCGACGGAGGCGCGACGATGGAAGAAAGAACTTGGCCGAAATCCTTGTTCAATTTTTATTTCTTGTTGGCCGTGAGTCATGATTCTAAATCATGATTTGTTATAATTAATGATTCTGAATCAATAATCATACAAATAATCAAGCAAATCTAATTTGCTTTTGTGGCCAAAAAAAAAAAAATCCTCCAACAATCTTGAAAAGTGGCCGTGGGTTTTTCCATCAAGGAAGGGATGATTTTTTTGAGTTTTGTGTGCAAAAATTTCATTATCAATTAATGAGCCCTAATGTTGTATTTATAGAATGAGATTCCTAATCTAATTAGGAGTCCATCTCCCACAAGAACTTTAATAATTTCATTATATTTAAACTCCCGCATGAATAATATATAATGTATTTATTAACCTTTAATAATATAATATATAATAATATTATATACACATATTTTATATCACCATATAAAATATATATATGTATATGTATATTAAATTAAATAACCATTATTTAATTTATACACTAACTGCTTGGTTAATTTAATTCTAGACTCATATAGAATATTCATGGAAATTTGTGCATGTTAGTTGTAGTACCCGAAAAACCAATATTCGTAAATATGTGCATAATATCTATTATTTAATTTTAAATAATTATTATTTTAGGAATTTGTTGATTTAATTTCATTTAAATCATTTAGGTTATTTTACGGATTTTAAATCGCGTATTTCAAATTTTAACTTTTTAGATATATACGAGAGACCGGACCGGAGATAGGAAATCAGAGATGAATTTTATGATCCAAAAATATTCTTAAATTTATTAAGAGCTAAGAAATAATTTATTTTAATGAAATCAAGTGTATTTAAGTGTACTTTAATTAATTAATCACCAATTTAATTGTAGGCTTCTTAATTCATCAAGATTATGCTTAATTAACCTTTTAATCAAGCTTATCTAACATAGGATTCTACTTAGCAAAACTTAAACAAAATCCTACACTAATTGGAAGCCTACTCTCGGTCATATTCTACACCACACAATTCTAACTTGACACCATTTAACTCCCCCAACAACAAAACAAAGGCCACACATTCATCATGCATGTTTCCCCCCCCCCCAACTTGACATCATTTACTCCTCCATGCACCACCTTATTTGACCACAAGCCTTCACCACATTCTTCACTCCACCTAGCAAGAAAATTCAGAAGAAAACTCATCCAATAATCGTGAGCCATCAAGAGAAAAAAGAGAGAAAACAAGCAAGAAAAGAGAACTCCATCTCCACCGCGCCGCGTTCGTCGTAATCGATTTGTTTTCATTTCAAACAAATCCAAGGCATGTCTATCTTTTCTCTTCAATCAAGTTATATATCTAATTTAAACCATTACATGTGCTTGATCTATGACAAAACCGAAATCATGTCAAGAAATTTCGAAAAACATTGTACAGAATTTTCGGCTCTTCCCACATGCACTTCACGTTCTTTGTTGTTTTGTGGTTACAGGGTTGGCTCGACTTCCAGGGACAAAAGAGTGCTTTTAGACATGATATATGGTGTGTTAGGTAGGGATTTGTCCATTGGTTTCAGCCCTTTTCCCCCCTTGCATCACGTTTTGGACAACAATTCCCCAGCATGTCATTTTGTGTCTCGATTTGCATGATTATTGTCTAACGTGAAGATTCTGATCTTGGCTGGCCTATAGGCTGTAGCCATGGTTATAACCTCTCCTTGGTATGTCTAAGACGTGACAAAGTTGGTCTTTCAAGGCTTGGTCCATGGTGCCCTCGGTTTTTAAATAAAACAAGACAAGTGCCCTTCGATCCCTTTTATTTTTCCTGCATGTGTAGCTTTCGATTTAAGGGGTGGTGTGGATCTTGGTTGGCTTTTTGGCCCTTAGCCATGGTTCACACAATACCTCATGATGTCTAGATCATGCCATGGTTAATTAAATGGCCACTGGAATGATCCACGACAGCAAACAATAGCAACGTCCCATGCATGCAGTTTTTGCTCTCGGTCGGAAGCGTGGTCACGTTTCTAGTGTTGTTTGAACTGTGGCTGGCCTAGGGCCCTTATACATGCTTCAAAAAACATCCTAGGATGTTGGGAAGAGGCTCTCGTCAGTGGTTTAAGCCCCAATGGCCATTAGCCTTGCAAACCACGCATGCAAGCGAAAGCGCTGCTGCTGCATTTTTTTTACAGCAAGTTGGTGCTTTGGTTCAGAGGCTCACTTGAGTTCTTGGTTGGCTTTTAGCCTATGTCCTTGGACTGGACAGTTCCACATTGAGTTAGGAAGGTCGTGTTTTTGGCCGTTTGTGATTCAATTAAGTTTAGAGGTCGTATGAGAATTTACGGTGCAATGTGCCAAAATGACTCTTGAAAGAGCGTTTCATGTTTTTGGCCTCCATTCCATAAATTTCGAAGCACTGAAATTTTAGGAGCATTATTTCAACATTTTATGTGTATTTTAATCATGACCAAATGATGGTTCGGTGTTGGTTCAGGTTGGCACAGAGTCATGATTAAACACTAAGTCATTGGGCGTAATCGTCTCGTTTTGGGTTCAATTACAAAGTTGCGGTCAAGTTAAATCATTTGCATATTTTTCATGTTAAAGTTAGGTCGCAGCGAGCCTGGGAACGATCCAACCCATTCGGTAAAATAAAACAGGATATTTAATTATATTACGTGCATAAAAATATAAAATGTTCATTTTTGAGATATATGCGATATTGCTTGTGGCCACCTCACGTTCATGGGATTGCAACTTATCATGGGATTATTACTTCATCTGGTGGCTACTGACCGGTTCATGTTCATGTATGGGTACGAATATCCAGTCCAAGGGATGTGATGATCTCTACCGCCCAGTATACTGTGGTTTAATCTGATTAGACGATTCATTTCACGTTATGGGCCACTTGCGTAGAACATATTCTCAACAGAAAATTATTATATGATATTTCATGACAAGGCTCTATCGAGCAAGCATTTCACTTACGATTTTCAGTTCAGTTATGCATGTATTTATAATTACTAATGAAAAGATATTTTCACGTTAGGCTTTACGACATGATATTTTTACCCGGCATGAAACTTTATGATATATTTTACTCCTTATTCACGATATATTCATGTTGAGTCTTTAGACTCACTAGACTTTATTGTTGTAGGTGCTGATGAGGTCGGAACCGAGGGCGGGGACAAGTGAGCCATCTTGGGTCGGTAGTAGTAGGAACCCGAGGACCTCATTTATCAGTTTATTTATTATTTTATGCAAACTCATTTTATCGCGATGAATTATTTTAAGTTGTTGCTCTAAAACAAATATTTACTTCCGCTGTTATCTCAAAATTTAAAGCTTTTATTCCGCTGCTACTTTATGTTAGAGTAGGTGCACGTCGAGCCAAGTGTCGGCCGAGTGTTCACAATGAAACTCTATGTATAAACAATCTTTATTTTAATAATATTTGAAATTATTATTTTGGCACATCTTTATCTGTATATACCCATGCTAGTTGCATAGATAAAGTCCTTGAATATACAAATAATAGAAAGAATATGAGATGCTCATATGATGAGTATCATGAAACTCATATTTGGAATACTGTATATTCTAAACAGTTCCTAGTCGATTCAGCCGCCGCTAAGAAGGATATAGACCGCTCTAGTTCGAGACTAGTATCTGCGATGTGAGTACCATGTTTCATTGGTAGGGGACATTGTGATGTCCGAGCATGCAGATAGGTGCTCCTGGTAGAGTGCATTGAACAACCCTCCATAAAAGGGCTTTCCAAGTGGTTCTCACTTATCGAGTGGAAACGTCCTAGTTTATGGTTGTACACCATTAGTCCTTATGACCCGGGACAACATTGAGACTCTATGTGCTAGCGTTTCACTTTGACTTGTTTACCGAATCTCAAGTGGTCATCAGGTGGCAAGGTTGGGTGTTTTGTCGAAACATACAGGAGTCGACGCATTGTAGTCGGGGATTAACCGCTTACCTTTGGGTATGGATATCCTATGTATATGTAGTATCAAATCTCTGATCAGAGTATTATGGTGGTAATTATGAAAGGGGTTTCATAGATTACACCATCGATGCAACTACAACATGACACATAGTATCGATTCATTCACAACTCTCGATATACCAATGGTTGTCGAATCGGTCGGGATATATGAGTTGAAGGGACCGTACTATACGCTAACCATAATTGAATGGTTGTTGTAGACAACCTAGGGAATCATGTAAGCGATGCTGCTAGGAGTTTAACATGATTGGTTGGGTACCATCAGACTTGAGTTCTGACGTTCTTGTTATCAAGGAGTTGATAATTAAGAATGGAGCAATTGGGGTATGCTCGTATAAGGACATGTATAGTCCGAATCACAAAGAGATGTGAACCCACGGCTAGTTGTATCAATGAACCATTGAGGGCCACACAAGTACTAGCTTTCTAGATTTCGTTGAGAAGTAAAATAGTTCCATGTGTTGAACGGCTTATAAAGGAGTTTATAAGCGTAAGGAAAAATAGAAGCATGACTTCTATGAGGGAAATGTAAATTTAATTTGTGGAAGTGTTCCTAAATTAAAAGTTGGCCAAATAAATAATGTATTTGAAAATTATGGTTTTCATAAACATTATTATGGACTAAATTAAATTAATTCAAGTGTTGAATTAATTAAACACTAGTGGGCTTAGTAGAGTCCAAATAATTTAATTAATTCAAGTATTGAATTAATTAAATCATATTGTGTCTTGTAGAGCCCAATCGTAAAATAATTATTCAAATAGTAACTTGAATAATTCAAGTAATGCTTAATTAGTCTCAAATTTTTTTGTGATAATTAAATTAAGTCCATGGATTTTTAATTGTTAAAAATCAAATAACATTGCATGCATGGGAGGTGAAGGGTTGGAGACTACTTTTCAAGGCTTGGCATGCTAAAAGGTGTTTATGCTTTTTACACTACCAAGACTAGTCATCCCTCTCCCCATTCCCATTGAGATGACCGAAATTTCCTAGAGCATTATTCCCTCATTTTTTGTCTGCAATTGTTGGAGACACAATTCTCTTCTCAAAGAAAAATACCCTACATTTTCTAGTGCAAGTGTAAGGTGGATCTTTTAAGTTTGGTGGTGGGCTTGATTTTGAAAGAAAGAAGGAAAGCTTGTAGATGTTCATCCTTTCAAGAGCCAAGTTGTTTACAACTTGGGTGGAGCCAACATCAATCCTTTGTGATTGATAGGTACATTTCTAAACACACTATGAATGCCATTTTTGTGTTTTGTATATGTTACATGCTAGTACAAGAGGTGCTCGAATTTTTCTTGTAAAAATCGAAAATTTTGAACTTCCGTTGTGCATTCGGGCACCTAAAATCGATCCCTTTCAAGTGGTATCATGAGCTAAGGGTACTAGTTTTTGTAGCATATACATGATATTATATTAAGGTTGATTTCTAACCGCATGAGATGTAATTTTGCAACAAAATCAAGGCCAACACATCGGGCATTTCGGGCAGCTCGGGCTGCCTGAGGGGCTGCCCATTTCGGGCAGCAAGGGCGGCCCGAGAGGCTGCCTGAAGCCCTTTATTTAAAATAAACAAAAAATTTGTTGGCTGGAATCCGGCGACGGTGATGACGACTAGGGTTTCCAAAAGTGTTTTGGATTATCAAAGTATCATGGGCCTTGAAGTTTTTGGGCCATGAGATGGCTAACATATTTGTGAAATTTAAATGAGCCAAAATGTTTTTGGTGAAAAATTATTTTTTGGGCCCTTAAGTTTAAATTTACAAAAGTTGCAAATATTTTCTCATGAAATAAATAATTTAAGTTGGAATTTAATTATTTATAGTAAATGGTGATTTACAAGAAATTCAGTTATAAATAAATTAATTAGAAAGTAGACAAAGGTATTTGTATACTTTCTTAATTTAGTTTATAATCGTGGCGGTTAGTGATTGGATCAAAATATATAATGTTGGATCAATTAATTATTGTGATAATTAATTGATGGTGTATGATATGTGATATTATGCATGAAGGATGATCAAAAGCCCAAGCCCAATTTGCTAGGTTTATACTAGGATATTTTGTGTTGAATGATTGTAATAATTATCAAATTTAAAGTGGGCTTGGTTTATGGTCCGTTCCCACCCCCATGAGATGTATCCCTATTTGCCATGGATATTTATTTGTAAATATTAGTATAGTGGATGATCAAGATTGGAAGATGGTGGCCATGATGATTATGAAGACCAAAGACATGTAAATATTGGAAGCTAATGTAATAGTTGTATTTGCATCCCATGCATTTCCCTAGGATTGGACCTAGGTCCGTGTTTAGCTAACACGGGCCATTTGTTTTGGGGCGATTGATCATCCTTGTTTTGGTGAAGCCCTTTATTTAAAATAAACAAAAAATTTGTTGGCTGGAATCCGGCGACGGTGATGACGACTAGGGTTTCCAAAAGTGTTTTGGATTATCAAAGTATCATGGGCCTTGAAGTTTTTGGGCCATGAGATGGCTAACATATTTGTGAAATTTAAATGAGCCAAAATGTTTTTGGTGAAAAATTATTTTTTGGGCCCTTAAGTTTAAATTTACAAAAGTTGCAAATATTTTCTCATGAAATAAATAATTTAAGTTGGAATTTAATTATTTATAGTAAATGGTGATTTACAAGAAATTCAGTTATAAATAAATTAATTAGAAAGTAGACAAAGGTATTTGTATACTTTCTTAATTTAGTTTATAATCGTGGCGGTTAGTGATTGGATCAAAATATATAATGTTGGATCAATTAATTATTGTGATAATTAATTGATGGTGTATGATATGTGATATTATGCATGAAGGATGATCAAAAGCCCAAGCCCAATTTGCTAGGTTTATACTAGGATATTTTGTGTTGAATGATTGTAATAATTATCAAATTTAAAGTGGGCTTGGTTTATGGTCCGTTCCCACCCCCATGAGATGTATCCCTATTTGCCATGGATATTTATTTGTAAATATTAGTATAGTGGATGATCAAGATTGGAAGATGGTGGCCATGATGATTATGAAGACCAAAGACATGTAAATATTGGAAGCTAATGTAATAGTTGTATTTGCATCCCATGCATTTCCCTAGGATTGGACCTAGGTCCGTGTTTAGCTAACACGGGCCATTTGTTTTGGGGCGATTGATCATCCTTGTTTTGTTTACTGTTTATAATATATGCATGATATGTTATAAATAATGAGTATGTGCGTTATTATTATGATAATAACAAAGTTGCATGAATCCGGAAAACATACGATCAAACATGGCGAGCTTTTAAATAAAATTAATGATGAGACCTTTCAAAATTAAAAACCCTCATTTTGAATAAGATTCAAAATTAATATCAAGCCCGAAAAGGGGAATTATAAATTTGTTTATAATTTCCATGTCTTCCATCAACAATGGGTGCATGATGAACGCTACCCGTGCTCGGGGCTCGACTCATATTATTGGGGGGGCCCTGGGTGCCGGAAAGCTGTGACATCCATTGACATGGTGATGTGAACTACATGGAACTCCCATGAATTCGGCTCATATTATTGAGGGAACTCATGGCGACCATCCATTAAGGTTCAACATCGATGGGTAAGGCTTGACGCGTAAAGATGAACGAAGTCATATTATTGGGTCCTAATCAAACGAGAGACAAAAGTTTACGTAGAGGGTTGCATGGAGATGCAATTGGAAACTACCTTTTAGGAATTGTGATTGGCTGATATTATTCGGGATCATAATTCGTTAATTGAACCTTGCGTACCTACTGAGGAAAGGAGTTTTCTGTTTTCACTAGAGTGTAGTGAAAGTTGTCAAAACAGTATGAGTAAACATTTATAAAGTAAAAGTCCATACTTTATATCTTACTAAATATTTTAAAATAGTCATTAACATTTATCTGTTTACTTTTCATTACTTTTTGACAATGTCTTAGATTCGCAATCCGATATCTGTAATACTCGACAAATATGTATTAACCAGGCCTAATTACCTCAATTGGCTAAGAAATCTGAAAATCGTCTTGAATTCGGAAAGGAATGCGTATACACTTATTGAGTCGCCCCCTGTTGAGGCTCTGACTGACTGCACTCTTGAGGAATTGCAGACTTACAAGGAATGGTGTGACTATGACTTGAAAGCTAAGTGTTATATGCAGGCTTCTATGAATGATGAGAACTCGGTTCTTTATGTGGATTAACGCGCAACAGTTGTTTTAGCATTCATCCTGGTGGCAGGAAAATGTATACTGTTTTGAAGACACAGTATTGGTGGAAACAGATGAAATCTGATGTTACTGAATTTGTAGCAAAGTGTCTGAATTGCCAACAGGTGAGAGCTGAAAGAAAGAAACCAGGAGGATTGTTACAGAGTTTTTCTATTCCTGAATGGAAATGGGATCACATTTCCATGGATTTTGTGACGCAATTGCCGAGATCTTCCAGAGTTTGTGATGCGATTTGGGTCGTGATTGATCGATTAACAAAATCTGCATGCTTTATTCCATACAAAATGACGTACCGACATGATCAGATGGTCGATATTTATGTTAGAAAAGTGGTTAGATTGCACAGAGTGCCGAAGTCGATTGTTTCAGACCGTGATCCTCGGTTTACTTTGCACTTCTAGCAGAGTTTGCAGCAGGCTCTAGGTACGAAGTTACATCTGAGCGCCGCATATCATCCACAGACTGACGGACAGTCGGAGAGGACTATTCAGACATTGGAAGATATGATGAGAGTTGTAGTGCTTGATTTTAGCACTAATTGGCAAGATGCATTGACTCTTTGCAAGTTTTCGTACAACAACAGCTATCAGACGAGTATTGAGATGGCTCCTTTTGAAGCGTTGTACGAAAAGAAGTGTCGATACCCTCTGATGATATATGATGTTTTTCATATCGACTTGCAAAGATATCGACTTGCATTGCCGCCTTCATTATTTGGGATACATGATGTTTTTCATGTATCGTTACTACGGAAATACCTGTCTGATGCTTCACGTATTATGCAACCAAACGAGGCCGAGCTTGATGAGACCTTGAGCTACTACGAGAAGCCGATTCAGATTCTTGATCGGAAAGAAAAGCAGCTCAGAACGAAGACAATTCCGCTTGTGAAAGTTCATTGGATTTGTCACGGTGTCGAAGAAGCTACTTGGGAAACGGAGTCGGACATGAGAAAGAGATTCCCAGATTTATTTCATTGATGTAAGTATTTTATTTAGCTTCTATTATACATTCCTTATTTTGTTATGATTGATTGCCTGTGATTTCGGGGACGAAATCATATCTTAAGGGGGGAGAAATATAATGCCCTGGATTTGCTGTGTTGTTAATCTGAAATGATTTGTTTATTAATTGATGTGATTATAGATGTTACGGATTAGACCGGGATAGGAGGAAAAGGGATTTGAATTGTGTGTGAGGATGGAGCCTCGCGCATATGCGGGCAGATAACCTCGCGCAGATGCGCGACATGGATTCGCGCATGTATGCGAGGGTGCCCGAGAGTTCTGAAGAATTTCGAAGGACCTCGCGCATATGGGCCGATTGAGGGCGCGCATATGCGTGAGGCGCTGTGCAAGCTACGCGCCGAGACAGAGTGTCTCGCGCATATGCGCTGAGTGATGTCGCGCATATGCGCGAGACGTGTTGATAGATGTCGTGCATATGCGCCGAGTGATGTCGGGATTATGTCGTTATGCCATTGATTTTGAGTTAAATCTAGATTGATCAGATTGGTAGTGATTTGATCAGTATATTGATATTGTCATTGCTAGATTGAGTGTTGACAGACTTTGAATTCCAGACAGGAACGACATCAGAACTGCAATAAAATAAAGGTATAAGTCAATGTGGTACCGGGAGAACGACTCGAGTAGGATATACTTGAGTTTCCCTAAATCACATATTTATTGTTATTATTTACATTGATTTGAATTGATATGCTTGTTCTATTGATTTATAGAAGAATGTATTAGATGAGTATTAGACGAGTGATATTGTGACATAAGTGCCGATATTGATGGAATCGTCACTGGCACATGGCACATTGTCACAAGATAGTGAATTGGCGATAGTGCCAGAGTCTGTGACGGATAGGTCAAGACACCAGATGTTAGGTTATATCGATTGAATCACTGAATTCGATATAGGAATGCCAACATCTGGAAACTGGGATCCCTAGACTAAGATTGAGTCTAGTCTGAGACGTGGAGTCACGAGTCTGATTAGTGATTTTATATTGATTATGTTTCTGATTTGGATACATGTTACTGACATTTCTTACATGCTTTTACATTGTTATATGTTTGCATGTTTCGTTGATTTATACTGGGATGTATTTCTCACCGGAGTTATCCGGCTGTTGTCGTGTTTGTATGTGTGCATGACAACAGGTAAGACAGGATCAGGGTCGAGGAGATGACGAGGGATCATGATTAGAGTGGAGACCACGGACTTTGACGTTGCTGTAGATAGGATTCAGCACTTGGCATTAGTTGTTGAACCGTAGTTTAAGTTGATGTATATAGTACAAGACTTGTACTTTTAATACTGACATGCATATTAGAATGTATTCCATAACGTTCCGCATTTAATACTGTATTTTAAAAAAAAATTAGACACTGTTTATTATAATTGATTATATTGTCCCAATGATGATTAAGAAGATGATTAGCGTCCGGGTCCCCACATCGAGTCACGGCCCGGATACGGGGATAAAATAGGAAATCGAGGGTTCAGAATGGGAGAGCCGTTTTTGGGAGAAAAACACACGAGAGAGCGAGAGCAAGCACGAGACGAAGATCTGGAGTCTGAAGATTGATCACGAAGACAAAGAACGGCAATTCTGGGGACAGAGACGACACTTTTGATTTGCTTTCTAATCTTTTACTCCTTTCATTTCCTGTGTAGCGATGTCTAATTCTTTAAATATGCGGTGTTTTTATTTAGATTTCGTCATGAACTAATTTTCAATTCTAGAGGATGATGTAGCTTTGTGGATGCGATAATTTGACTCAGTTTTTATATGATTGAATTCCTTCTCGTTTAATTTTGTTTATTTGCGTTTATTCTACAGCAATTTACTGGCCATAAATTGTGTGTTGTGTGATTAATTCTACTATTCGGGAGATGGACTAGGATTATAGATCATTAAAAACACATCGTTGAATGTTTATAGCATTCGGAAGGCGTATAACTTTAGCGAGGCTTATGTAAAAACATTGTTTGCATTTATCCATGAAACTTAGATTTTAATTAGGAATATTAGAATCTAAGTTTGATTGATAAAGTTTATTCGTCACTTGGAAAAGGGAGAATAAAACAAGCAAGTGTTCTTGGCTATTAAATAATTAGAATTCATGAATATAAATTTAACTGAAAATAATTATCATGGAAACTTAGTGAAATCATTTTTCTAGATATTTTCTCTTCTTGGTATCTTCCTCAATTCGGCGATTAGTTAATAATTTTGCAATTCATTAACTCAAAGCAAACCAACCTTTTATTGATTTTTCTAGATAAAGTCGAGACTATTTTAATTACAAGAATTGATAAACATTTATATGCACACTCCTCGTGGGATCGACACTTTCACTCAAAAATTCATTTTACTATAACTTGACGTCGTGCGCTTACGAGCAATCAAGAAAACACGCAACAAGTTTTTGGCGCCGTTGTCGGGGAGTTTCAAATTTGAATTTGTATCAGTATTGTTACCAATTAGTCTAGATTTTAATTTATAGTTGTTTTTAGTTTATTTTTATTTACTGATTCATTCATTTTTCTCTGTGTGACAGTGCATGCGAAGATCACAAAGCCTGACTTACTTATCTTTGATCCAAAAATCGGAAAAAGCTGCACGGAGACTAAGAAAAGCTAGAAGGGAAGAAATCCTAACCATGAATGAGAAAAGAGAGAATGACAGACATATGCCGCCATAGGCTATACCGATCAGAGATCACTTCAGACCAGTAAACAATGCACATTATTATAGCATTGCTCGGGGGACCATAAATGCCGACAATTTCGAGCTGAAGCCTGCCCTGATCAATATGGTTCAACAAAACCAGTTCGATGGAACTTGTTACGCCTTAAACGCATACAAATCTCGAGGATGAGATTAATGTTTTTAATGCTGTAACATATCCCAAAGTTTTTGTTTTGATGATACCAAAACTTGGATTAAAAATGTACTAATGTTTTATATTGAGGAATGCAGGAAATTAAGAACAGGTTACGTTCGGAAGATCCGACATTCGGTTCGGACGGTCCGAAATTGTGCAATTCAGAAGCAAAATAGAAGCTGTTCGGAAGCTGCGAAGAGAGCGTTCGGACGTTCCGAAGACGTGATCGGACGTTCCGAACACAAGCAATCAAATCACTTCAATGCGGAGACAAATTGATATGACTGATTGATCGAGTAAGATTTCGGACGCTACGAAGGACATTTCGGATGCTACGAAGTGTTGAAGATTTCAAATCTCCGGAAACGCGGGAATGTTCGGACGGTACGAACTGGAGTTCGGACCTTCCGAAGCTGTGCATAGACTGTCTGAAAGAACTGTTCGGAAGATACGAAGTTTGATCGGTCCCTCCGAAGCGCATGTTCGGACCCTACGAAGTCAAGAACGGACGATCCGAAGTCATCCCAAAATTACGGAAATTGATTTCAATCACATCGGACGTTCCGAAGCATAAACAGAAGATCCGAACCTTGGCGTCCAAGACTAGTATAAATAGGCCTTTGAGGATGCATTTTCAATCATCCCACTCCACTCTCTTGTCTCTTACAAAGCTTTCTACTATCTCTTGTGTGCGTTGATTAAAAAAGTTGTAATATCAAAAGAGTTGTAGAAAAAGAGTGAAAGTAATACTCTCGAGTGGGTTGTAAAGTTCGTGGTTATCCTTGGAGCCCTCAAGGCCAAGTAGACGCATCGAGGCGTGGTTGTAAAAGCTAGCTTGGAGCTCCTAAAGCCAAGTCGATATAGTGATACCTCGATCCTCATCGAGAAGGGGAGACGTAGACGATTCTTCGTCGAACTTCCATAAACATCTCTATCCCTCTTTACTTTACGCATTTACTTTACTACGCATTTATTTTACGCACTTACTTTACGCATTCATTTTATTTGTGATTGTCCCTCAAGTCTTCCGCTTGCAATTTTTGCAAACTCGTTTTAAAAACGCTAAAGGGCCTAAAAGAACCTATTCACCCCCCCTTTAGGTTCTTCAAGTGGTATCAGAGCAAGGTTTTTCAAAATCTTTTAAAATGGCCAATCTAGCAAGCGAGTATGCCCAAGGACAATCCACAAATCGTCCCCCTCTTTTCAATGGTACAAATTACGGATATTGGAAAAATAGAATATCTCTATACATCCAATCCGTCGATTACGACCTTTGGAAAATAACGGTGAAAGGTCCCTATATCCCCATGAAAACGGTGGATAATAAGGAAATTCCTAAGGGAATGGATGACTTCACCAAGGACGATATGAAACTTATCTCTCAAAATGCTAAAGCTATGAATATTCTTCATTGTTCTCTAGATATGAATGAATACAACCGAATCTCGGCTTGTACCTCCGCCAAAGAGATTTGGGACAAATTGGAGATTTGCCACGAGGGAACCAATCAAGTCAAAGAAACGAAGATAGACCTTCTCCAACTCAAGTACGAGACCTTTGAGATGGAACCCAAGGAGGATATCGACACCATGTTCCGGCGGCTCACCCAAATCATCAATGAGCTTGCCCAACTTGGTGAGAACTACCCAACTAAACAAGTGTGGAGGAGAGCCCTTCGAGCATTACCGGCGGAATGGGATGCAAAGCGCACGGCTATCATTGAATCCAACAAGGGAGATGCGGCATCCTACGACCTTGATCAACTTCATGGGACCCTAAAGACCCATGAACTTGAAGTATCTACCCGGAAGGAGACAAAGAAAGATGACGATAAAGTAAAGGCGAAAGGGATCGCCTTGACCAGTCAACTTGAAGATAGCGACGATGAAGAAATGGCACTCCTCACTAGAAAGTTCAAAAGATTCATGCGGAGTTCCAACTTCAACAAGAAAGACAAAAAGTTTGAGAAGGAAGTGACCTGCTACAACTGTCAACAAAAGGGTCACTATGCAAACGAGTGTCCCTCCAAGAAGAAGGCCGGCAAAGACAAGAAAAAGGCCCTTCTAGCCACGTGGAGCGACAGCGACAACGAAGAGGAGTCTACCCTATGCTTCATGGCGAAGGAAGATCATCTGACCGACTCGGATGACGACGAGGTACCCTCTTACGATGAATTACTCTCCGCTTACACTAGTATGTACAATAAGGCTAAGTCACTTAGAAATGAGAATAAGCAACTTAAAACTGAACTAGAAGCTAGGATGCATGACAACACTAAGCTCAAGACAAACCTAAGAGACTTAGAGAAAGCCTTCAACAAGTTCAATGTGAGTAGCGGTAAACTAGAAAACCTCTTGAGCATGCAAAGGTGTAACTTCGACAAAGGAGGTCTAGGATATGAAAAGAAATCAGTCAACTTCGCTAGTCTTATCGCAAAGGCAAAACCAAGAACACCACCAACATGTACTTACTGTTGTAAGATAGGCCACATAAGACCTAAATGCAAGAAACTTAGACACCAACACAACAAGAATAGTTATTGGAAATGGATCCCCAAATCCCCAACTACTACTAACCCCAAAGGACCCAAAGAAACGGGTACCAACTATCAAACTGTATCTCAACCTTGTAGGGACAAAGGGGAGACAAGTCATCGAGCACTTGGTATCTTGACAGTGGATGCTCTCGACACATGACGGGAGAAAAGAAGCTGCTACAATCCATTCGACCAAAAGAAAAAGGATCGGTGACCTTCGGAGACAACAGCAAAGGGATCATAGAAGGCATCGGCTCAATAGGTATATCTAACTCTACTATTATTGATGATGTACTTCTTGTGAAAGGGCTTAAACATAACCTCCTAAGCATTAGTCAATTGTGCGATAGGGGTTATGAAGTAAAATTCACACCACACGATTGCACTGTATCACTCACAACTGACAAAACCATTAGTTTCAAAGGTTATAGAAGTGAAAATGTTTACAAGGTCGATTTAAAGATTTCATCTTTTTCAAAAATAAAAAGCCTTGTAACATTAAATGTTGATGACAACATTCTTTGGCATAGACGACTTGGTCATGTTGGGATGAGCACCATAGAAAAACTTTTAAAACTTGACCTAGTTTCCGGAATGCCAAAGCTGAATTTAAAATTAGATTCTTTTTGTGATGCTTGTCAACTTGGTAAACACACAAAGGAATCTTTTAAAAATAAAAATTTTGTATCCACTTCTATGCCCCTTGAATTACTTCACCTAGATTTATGTGGTCCCTCGAGGACAACTAGTCTAGGAGGAAAATCTTATGCTTTTGTCATTGTAGATGATTTTTCACGTTTTACTTGGACATTGTTTTTAGCCCACAAAAATGATGCCTTTGATCATTTCAAAATTTTTGTCAAAAAGGTTGAAAATGAGAAAAATCTTTTGATCAAACAAATCCGTAGTGACCACGGAACGGAATTTCAAAATGAAAATTTTTCAATTTTTTGTCAAAGCAAAGGCATTGGTCACAATTTTTCTTGTCCTAGAACTCCTCAACAAAACGGTGTCGTTGAGAGGAAGAATAGGACCCTAGTAGAGATTGCAAGGACCATGCTATGTGAGCATTCTCTACCAAAATATTTTTGGGCTGAAGCAATGAGTTCTGCTTGTTACATCATCAATCGCGTATCAATAAGGCCAATTCTCAAGAAAACTCCATACGAACTATGGAGAGGGAGAAAGCCTAACATTTCTTACTTCCGCGCTTTTGGATCAAAATGCTTCATCCACAACAATGGTAAGGACAACCTGGGTAAGTTCGATGCTAAATCGGACAAAGGTATCTTTCTTGGTTACTCTACTTCTAGCAAAGCATATAGAGTCTTTAATAAACGTACTTTACTAGTTGAAGAATCTATTCATGTCATATTTGATGAAACTAACCCTTGCTTGCCTAGAACTGTTGTTTCTGATGATGATGATATAGATATCCTTGGCGAAAAGATGGAGTCCACAAGCCTAGATGATGTTCCTAAAGATCAAGAGGACGCACCTCTTCCGAAGGAGTGGACTACACACAAGGATCATCCCATGGACCTCATCATTGGTAGCCCATCGAAGGGAGTATCTACTCGCTCTTCTAATATGTGCAATTATCTTGCTTTTCTTTCTCACATAGAGCCTAAGAACATAGAAGAAGCTTTACTTGATGATTCTTGGATTATTGCTATGCAAGATGAACTAAATGAATTTAGAAGGAATAAAGTTTGGAATCTTGTACCTAGACCCACTGATAGACCTGTCATAGGAACTAAATGGGTATTTAGGAACAAGTTAGATGAGCATGGTACAATCACTAGAAATAAAGCTAGGCTAGTAGCTAAAGGATATAGTCAAGAAGAGGGAATTGATTATGATGAGACTTATGCCCCTGTTGCTAGACTAGAATCCATTCGCATGCTACTTGCTTTTGCTTGCTCTAGAGACTTTAAATTGTTTCAAATGGATGTTAAAAGTGCTTTTCTTAATGGTGATTTGAAAGAAGAAGTGTATGTTGAGCAACCTATTGGTTTTGAAGATGTGCACTTATCTGATTATGTGTATAAACTTGATAAGGCTTTGTATGGTTTGAAACAAGCTCCTAGAGCTTGGTATGAGAAATTATCTACCTTTTTGCTGTCTAATGGTTTTTGTAGGGGTAAAGTTGATATTACCTTATTTACCTTGACTAAAAATAATGATTTGCTGATAGTACAAATATATGTAGATGATATTATTTTTGGTGCTACTAATGAACACTTGTGTAGAGATTTTTCTAAGCTTATGCAGGATCACTTTGAGATGAGCATGATGGGCGAACTCAACTACTTCCTTGGTCTCCAAATCAAGCAATGCAAGGATGGTTTCTTTGTCAACCAAGGAAAGTACATCAAGGAGATGCTAAAAAAGTTTGGGATGGAGTCTTCCAAAGCCTCATCCACACCTATGAGCACGACAGTCAGACTCGACAAAGATGAGGGAGGTAAACCTGTTGACCAAAAGTTATTTCGTAGCATGATTGGCTCCCTACTCTATGCGACTGCTAGTAGACCTGACATTATGTTTAGTGTTTGCTTGTGTGCACGATTTCAATCATGTCCAAAGGAATCACACTTATTCGCCTTAAAACGCATTTTCAAATATCTTTCAAATACTCCAAATCTCGGATTATGGTATTCTAAGAACTCATTTTTCGATTTAAAAGCTTACTGTGATGCCGACTTTGGAGGATATAAGGTGGATAGAAAGAGCACTAGTGGAACTTGTTTCTTTTTGGGAAATTGCTTGGTGTCATGGTTTTCTAAAAAGCAAAACTGTGTTGCACTTTCAACGACCGAGGCCGAGTATATGGCTGCCGGTAGTTGTTGTGCACAAATTCTTTGGATGAAGTATCAATTACTCGACTATGGTGTTACTTTTTCAAAAATTCCAATCTTTTGTGATAATACAAGCACCATATGTCTAACAAAGAATCCAGTTCAACATTCTCGTACTAAACATATTGACATTCGACATCATTTCATTCGTGATCACATTGAGCAAAATGATGTTGAACTTCACTATGTTGACACCAAGAATCAAATTGCTGATATTTTTACAAAACCACTAGATGAATCTACTTTTATTCGTTTGCGTGGTGAACTTGGCATGATTGAGTTGTAAACACTAGTCGAATACTCTCGTACATATTTGTTAAATTGAGGGGGAGTATTATTAATGTGAGCATTATAATGTCGGATAATACAAATTAATTGTATTTATCCATAATTATGGCTCAACATTCATTTATGTGCTAAATATTTTAAATTTTAGGTGTTCCTCATCTTGGCTACTTCGGAATCACCGCTCCTATTCGGATGCTCCGTTTCACCTCGGATCCACCGAACCTGTTCGGATCGTCCGAACCTGACCATAGGTTCCAGAACCTCCGATTCACTCTTCGGACCATCCGAACACACATCGGATCGTCCGAACCCCCTTCCGATGTCATTAAATGTTCGCGCCTTCCCATGCCTGATTGTCAGACTTCGGACCCTCCGTTTAAGCTTCGTAGCCTCCGTTCTATGATCGGATTGTCCGATTGTGAATCGGATCGTCCGAACTGACTGCCAGATAACCGATCCGTCAAATTCCGGACCTTCCGAACTCATGTTCGGACCGTCCGAACATGGCCTATAAATAGGCGTTCGGATCCTCTGATTTATTTGCTCATTCACTCCTTCTTTCTTTCCCCACACAAAACACTCACTACTCACTATGCCTCCGCGCCGTAACGTAGCTGGCCGAAATGTTCGCCCTCGTCACGGTGCCTTTCACCATGATCTTACCCAACCACCCAACCCTCGTCCTATCCCACCTGAATTCGAAACCCGTAACATTCTGCCTGGTCGTACCCTTCACACCGATTATCTTCGTGCAAATTTCTTTACGTTGATTACTCTTATTGAGTCTCAACGTTGGGGAAACTTCTTTCTACCTTCCGTACCCGATATCATCTACCCCTCTCTCATACATCAGTTCTATGCGAACTTTTCCTTAGTTCTTGGTGGTGATGACACTCGTGTTGTTACCATTGTTCAGGGTCGGTTCATTTCTTTTTCTACCGCCGACCTCTCCACTTGGTTCGATCTTCCTCGAGACGGACCGAGTGAGTTCTTTTCTCAGTCTTGGACTGAGAATGACCCCACTTTTGATCGAGTCACTGCCTTGACCACCATCTTCGGTCGTCCGCCTACTCCTGCCGATGACCGTCCTCATGCGAAGGACCTTTCTCCTCAGCTTCAGCTTGTTCTGAAGCTCATCACTTCTTCTATTGTTCCTCGCAGTGGAGACCTCTCCACTTGCAAATATCTCGATCTGTACATTCTCTATTATTTAGTCTCCCAGCGTCCTTTTAACCTTCCCCGTTTTCTTATGTACGCCATGGAGTACGCGGCTTCTTCTACTCGCGTCTCTTTTCCATTTGGCCGGTTCATTAACCGGATTCTAGCCCATCTGGGCATTGACTTTACAGATGAAGAATCCTTATCTATTTCTCCTCGCGAGACTATCGACCATGATACTGTTGTTAAGATGGGACTCTCTTGGAATCCCGTCTTATCCTCTTGGGTCATCGACAAGGATCGCATCTTTGCGTCCTATCGTCCGACCGAACACTTTCATGTTCCCTTCGGTCTCCTTCCTCCTCACGTTCAGACGAGAGGATTTCCCGCTGGTCCCCCTACTACGGGTACCACTCCTACCCCTTCGGTTGATATTCCCTCTTCATCCCATCAGCGTGTTCCCGACCCTATTAGCACTCCTTTGATGACCATGGATGACCTTCCTCATGGCTTCACTCCGCCTGCTCCCTCTGGACCCTACGATCGGATTTTCGAGTATCTCGAGCGATTGGAGACTCGTTTCGACACTCGTTTTTCTCTTTTAGAGTCTACCTTAGAGCGCCATCATACCGAGACTTCTTCGCGTCTGGATTCCATCGAGGCTGAGATGAGGAGACATAGAGAGTCGCGGGATGCGGATTCTTAGATTATGTTTTTGTTATTTTTTTTATTTTATCTTTATGCATCATTGTATAAAAGACTTGCATTTATTAGTGGATATTTTACCTGTTTATTTGTCTCTCTTTATGCTTATGTCTTTTTGCTTATCACAAAAAGGGGGAGAATTTATTTGGTTAAAATTGCTGTTAATTGGTTATTAAATAAATTCGCCTTAATTCAACCTCTTAGACTTGTTATTTGATTAAGGGGGAGTTATTTAATAACCATTTCGATTATGTTGATTATTGTTATCTCAATTTTTAACCAAGTTTTGTGATCATCAAAAAGGGGGAGATTGTTACGCCTTAAACGCATACAAATCTCGAGGATGAGATTAATGTTTTTAATGCTGTAACATATCCCAAAGTTTTTGTTTTGATGATACCAAAACTTGGATTAAAAATGTACTAATGTTTTATATTGAGGAATGCAGGAAATTAAGAACAGGTTACGTTCGGAAGATCCGACATTCGGTTCGGACGGTCCGAAATTGTGCAATTCAGAAGCAAAATAGAAGCTGTTCGGAAGCTGCGAAGAGAGCGTTCGGACGTTCCGAAGACGTGATCGGACGTTCCGAACATAAGCAATCAAATCACTTCAATGCGGAGACAAATTGATATGACTGATTGATCGAGTAAGATTTCGGACGCTACGAAGGACATTTCGGACGCTACGAAGTGTTGAAGATTTCAAATCTCCGGAAACGCGGGAATGTTCGGACGGTACGAACTGGAGTTCGGACCTTCCGAAGCTGTGCATAGACTGTCTGAAAGAACTGTTCGGAAGATACGAAGTTTGATCGGTCCCTCCGAAGCGCATGTTCGGACCCTACGAAGTCAAGAACGGACGATCCGAAGTCATCCCAAAATTACGGAAATTGATTTCAATCACATCGGACGTTCCGAAGCATAAACAGAAGATCCGAACCTTGGCGTCCAAGACTAGTATAAATAGGCCTTTGAGGATGCATTTTCAATCATCCCACTCCACTCTCTTGTCTCTTACAAAGCTTTCTACTATCTCTTGTGTGCGTTGATTAAAAAAGTTGTAATATCAAAAGAGTTGTAGAAAAAGAGTGAAAGTAATACTCTCGAGTGGGTTGTAAAGTTCGTGGTTATCCTTGGAGCCCTCAAGGCCAAGTAGACGCATCGAGGCGTGGTTGTAAAAGCTAGCTTGGAGCTCCTAAAGCCAAGTCGATATAGTGATACCTCGATCCTCATCGAGAAGGGGAGACGTAGACGATTCTTCGTCGAACTTCCATAAACATCTCTATCCCTCTTTACTTTACGCATTTACTTTACTACGCATTTATTTTACGCACTTACTTTACGCATTCATTTTATTTGTGATTGTCCCTCAAGTCTTCCGCTTGCAATTTTTGCAAACTCGTTTTAAAAACGCTAAAGGGCCTAAAAGAACCTATTCACCCCCCCTTTAGGTTCTTCAGAACTGCTACTTCAGATCCTCACGTTCACATGAGAACATTCTTGGAAATAATAGATACGGTAAAAATTAATAATGTTCTTGACGATATTATTAGATTGCCGTTGTTTCCATTTTCTCTCAGGGACCAAGCAAGAGGATGGCTCCAATCATTTCTGTTAGGGAGCATCACGACATGGCAGGAGCTGGCGACGAAGTTCCTTTCTAAATATTTTCCCCTGCGAAGTCCGCACAATTGAAGATTGAGATCAGAACTTTTAGACAGATTGACTTGGAGCAGTTGTATGAAGCCTTGGAAAGGTATAAAGAGTTGTTGCGGAGGTGTCTGAATCATGGTTTTGAAGACAGGGTGCAGATTGAGTTGTTTTATAATGGATTGAATGGTCAGACACGGACAACAGTGGATGCAGCAGCAGGTGGCACAATCTTTGCCAAATTGCCTGCTCAAGCCTATGACTTGCTTGAGCAGATGACTATTAATAGCTACCAATGGTCGTCTGAGAGGTCAGGAGTAACAAGAACAGCTGGAGTCTATGCTGTGGATCCGATTACATCACTCACCGCCCAAGTTTCTACACTAACCACCCAACTAGCAGCTATGAACAAGGTGCACATAGGAGAGGGTGAATGTGCACCGGTTGTTGATGAAGAAACACATTTTCCTGAAGAAGTCCAATACATCAACAACAAGAATTTTGGAGGCTATGGAGGATATCGAGGTAACCTTCCCCCTAATACTTGTCACCCTGGATTGAGAAATCATGAGAATTATCATATACAAATAATAAGAATGCATTGAATCCTCCACCGAGGATCAATACATCAAACGGGGAAGGGAAGCCATCATTTGAGGACTTGGTTGGGACATTTGTTTTGAATCTGGTAAGAAGATGGCTAGGACTGAGTCTAGGCTTGACAACCTAGAGACCCACATGGCAAGTATTGGTGCTTCCTTGAAAATCCTTGAGTCGCAAGTGAGACAGATAACGAAGTAACTCACGTCTCATCCATCAGACACAGTCCCAAAGACTGCAGATCCAAATCTGAGGGAAGTGAATGTCGTTTTTATTCAGCATGAGGAGATTGGTAGGATAAACATAGAAGAGAGAAAGGCAGATCACACACCTATCCGAGACGAAAAGCCAACTCCAGCCAAAGGAGTTCAAGGTAAGAAAGGTAAGAGTTGTGATTTTGATCAATGCATTGATATTTCTTTACTTTATCTACCCCCAAAGATTTTTACTATTGAAAGCTGAATTTCAAAAGAAAAGAGCTCTTGAAGATCTCAAGAACCTACACTCTAACATTCAGTCTGCAGAGCTGGAAGATGTGGCATTTATTGGAGGAGATGATAAGGGTTCACAATGAACTCTTTCTCAAAAATTGCAAGACCCCTGGGAATTTTTTGTACCATGTGAAATAGGGGGTCAATTAGTGGAAAGAGCTATCTGTGATTCAGGAGAAAGCGTGAATATAATGCCAAGTTCTCTTTACGAGAAATTTGGACTGAGCAGGATGAGGCCCACAGGACTAAGCTTGCAGATGGCGGATAAATCGGTCAGGACACCGTTGGGTATTGTAGAAGATGTTGAGCTTCAGATCGATAAATTGAGGCTTCCAGCATATTTTGTGGTACTTGACATGGGGGACATCCAGAATGTTCGTATCATTTTAGGACGACCATTCTTGGCTACTGCTGGAGCCGTCATTGATTTGAGACAAGAAAAATTGACCATGGAGGTTGATGGTCAAAAGGTAGAACTCAAGGCATCCAAGATATCACATGACCCACCTTGAGCAGTCTAGTGACAGTCGGGCTGATGACGTTAAGCCAAGCGCTTGTTGGGAGGAAACCCAATCAGTATCGTTTACCGCTTTCGTTTTATTTCTCTAATTATTTTATTTTCAGTAATTTTTTTATCTTTGCGTTTTTATTGAAATTTTCATGTGAAGATTAGACATTGATTTGTGTTTTATTTTGTAGGTACAATCAAAACGAGGCGTGACAAAGACTTGATTGGGTAAATTTTCGGGAGGCTCAGCGCCGAGGCGCCACACAAGGGCGCTGCAGCGCCATGACATGCGAGGGAATAGCGCCTGGGCGCTACTTATTCAGCGCCGCGGCGCTAGTTCGTGTTTTTTTTTTTTTAAAAAAAAGGAGTATTATGATGACGAGGATACTGAGCTGTAAGGCGAGGACAGCGATTCCTAAAATGCGCTGTATGAGGTACGTGTTCCCATATTTTTATTGCCCTATTATTGTACATCGGGAACAAAGCACGTACTTAAGTTTGGTGGGGGTCGTTCACTATCGTTCACTCTGTTTTACTTTTTTTCTATGAATTGCATTATTAGTTATCACCTGCACAGTAGAGTCTGTTCTTTCATTTAAAACAAAATTTGTCAGGAAGAGTCATGGATACGTCATTGTGTGGCCAATGATGAAAATGAAATCGTGGTTTTAATGTATATATGTATTCATGATAATTTGGGAGTCACAAATATCGTTGCACGGTCATGTTTGTTGATACTATCAATGCTTATAGACAATTTACATGCTTGCGATGCTAAATGGACAATAGGGATTTGAATTTTAGTAATTTTCACAGGACATTAATTGACACTTTTGCAAACACATAAATTATCTAGGCAATCTTTCTCAATGTCTTTGGGTCTATTTTCATTGCTATTATTGTTCGTTAGCCCATTGAGCCTCGAGTAGATTGAGATGTTGGACCTTTCTTTGTGCACCTCTCATATATCATGTGACACCCTGACCCGATACAATTAAAATACAGCGGAATTTAAAATTTTCTTTCAAACATGGAAGGAGTTTCAAAATACATTTTATAAAAGTGTTTACAAAATAACAACATGATCATTCCAATGACATAACAAAATACAAAATATCATTATTGTGATCATGTTACAAAGTGGTACAAAATAATCATCCTTCCAATCTTTGTATGCATATGACCCCCATCCACAGTCAACGTCCCGGTCCGTCGCTCTTATCTGCATCACATGAAAATAACTGAAATGAGAATAAATCTCAGCAAGTGGAACTCTTACATAGCAATGATACATAGTATACACTGTAAAACATGGCTTTTAAATCATAAATACCATCGACTCTGAAACATGAATAACGTAGCAATAACTGTAGCAATAGCAATGGCAATAGATAGCAAAACGATGGTATTTCTCTTTTCTATGGTTGGATTGATATCAATAGTATCTGTGACTGTGGTTGCCAATATCCCATCGATATAAATCGATAACTGTGAGGGGATAAAAGCCTATGGTCGATGATCATCTAATTGCATGCAATGCTATGGCTATGATTAATCAATCCAATAAAACATTTGAATTCTCAATAGCATTTAAGGCCGTCGTTTCGCAATCTCATAATATTTCTTGTATTCCCTTTATAACATTGGTGAGACATACAATGCCTCCAATAGATAATCAATGAAATGAATACATAGCAATGGATCAATGGAAGGGAATAACACTTTGAAACCTTTAAAACACAATACATATAATATCATGTGAGCAAAAAGGATGAAATTCCACTTACTACCAATAGAACACCTCAAATAAGCTCTTGGTACACCACCTACAACAATAATCCATAAATAACACCAATATCAACTCTAGATCCACAAGTACAAGCCAAATAATCCATTAAACAACTCAAACATCAAATCCAAAATAACCCTTAACTCAAAACCTCGTTAGAATCGCACCAAAAACTTACCTAAGCTTCCTTATACCACGGAGAACGATGATCTCAAGTCGGAAATCCAAATAACTCCAAGAATCGAAGGTAGGAAGCTAAAGAAATGGATGAAAACCCTTGCCAATGGAGAGAAAATCGGTAAAGAAGAGAAGGAATAGGATAAGGTATGGCCAACAACTCCCAAAAAGTGACTTAAAAACTCGCCCATACTTACACCGCGGGTGCGCCAACACAAGCACCGCGGGTGCGCCATGCTCTCGGCATACCAAAATAATTCTCATGCACGATCACCGCGGGTGCGGTGCTACAATTACCGCGGGTGCGGTGCACACCGCGGGTGCGGTCCTTGCACTGCCGCGGGTGCGGTCATGCCACGGCCCTAAAAATGCAAAATGATGAATAGTACACCGCGGGGGCACTCATCTAAGAGCGCGGGTGCACTCTACTCACGGCAATGAACAGTACAAACTCAACTAAAATCGATCCGAAACGCTGAAACGAACAATCAACACCAACTAATACCTCAAATAAATAATAACCAATAATACTATAGCCCAAAACACAACTATAAACGACTAATCATAAACCCAATTAACACAATAAAGCTTAAACCGTACCGTACACCGGGCTCGGCTATTACAATCTCCCCTCCTTAGAGGAATTTCGTCCTCGAAATTGACGTCACGGCACGAACAACTCAGGATACCTCTCTCTCATCTCAGTCTCTGGTTCCCACGTAGCCTCCTCGATCAAATGGTTCCTCCAAAGGACTTTAACGATGCCGATCTCTTTGTTCCTCAATATTCTGACAGTGCGATCCAAAATCTGGACCGGAATCTCTTGGTAAGTCAAATTCGGCGTCAAGTCCAATGGCTCATGGCGAAGAACATGGGAAGGATCTGCAACATACTTCCTGAGCATCGATACGTGAAACACATTATGGACTCTGTCAAGATCGGGCGGTAGGGCTAATCTGTAGGCTCGGTCACCAACTCTGTCCAATATCTCGAATGGACCAATGAATCTAGGGCTCAACTTGCCCTTCTTGCCAAATCGCATCACACCCTTGAGAGGTGCTATCTTCAGAAAAACATGATCGCCAACCTCGAACTTCAAAGGTCTGCGACGAACATCTGCATAACTCTTCTGCCTCGACTGAGCAGTCTTCATCCTCTCTCTGATAACTGCAACAACATCGGCAGTCTGCTGGACCAACTCGGGACCCAACATCTTCCTCTCTCCAACCTCATCCCAAAACAAAGGGGATCTGCACTTCCTGCCATAAAGTGCCTCATACGGTGCCATGCCAATCGTCGCCTGGTAGCTATTGTTGTACGTGAACTCCACAAGTGGCAGCTTAGAATCCCAACTACCAGAATAGTCAATAGTACAAGCTCTGAGCATATCCTCCAGAATCTGAATGACTCTCTCTGACTGACCGTCGCTCTGAGGATGATAAGCTGTACTGAAAGCTAATCGAGAACCCAAAGCTCTGTGAAGACTCTTCCAAAACTCGGAGGTAAATCTAGGGTCACGATCAGACACAATCGACACGGGCACACCATGAAGTCTAACAATCTCGGCAATGTAGTCCTCGGCATACTGAGACATCGAATACGTCGTCTTGACTGGGAGAAAATGAGCCGACTTGGTCAATCTATCAACAATGACCCAAATGGAATTATAACCCCTCTGAACTCTGGGCAGACCAGTCACGAAATCCATGGTGATGTGCTCCCACTTCCACTGAGGAATCGGCAAAGATAGCAATGTCCCAGCAGGTCTCTGATGCTCAATCTTAACCTGCTGACAAGTAAGGCACTGAGAAATGAACAAAGCAATATCTTTCTTCATACCTGGCCACCAGTAAAGTCGACGAAGATCCTGATACATCTTCGTACTGCCTGGATGAATCGAATAAGGTGCGGTATGAGCCTCTGTCAAGACGTCTCTACGAATATCGTCGCCAGAAGGAACACAAATACGGCCTCTGAAAGTCACCAAACCATCACCATTCAGACTAAACTCTGAATTCCCTCTAGCCTCAGCTCTAGCTCTCAACTCTGTCAACTGAACATCAGTCGACTGCTCTCTACGGATCCTGTCCGTCAAAGTAGATCGGATGACCAACGCTGAAAAGCGAGCAATGGTACCTGGAATCACTAGATCAATCTCCTCTCTCTGCAAATCCATCAACAATGGTCTCTGAATCAAAGAACTCAAAGAAGCACTCGATTTGCGGCTCAAAGCATCAGCCACCACATTCGCCTTCCCTGGGTGATAGCTGATGGTCACATCATAATCCTTGACCAGCTCTAACCACCTCCTCTGCCTCATGTTGAGCTCTTTCTGCGAGAACAAATACTTCAAACTCTTGTGGTCTGTAAAGATCTCACACTTTTCGCCATACAGATAATGTCTCCAAATCTTCAGGGCGAAAACCACAGCTGCGAGCTCCAAATCATGCGTCGGATAATTCTTCTCATAATCCTTCAACTGGCGAGACGCATAGGCAATGACCTTACCTCGCTGCATCAACACTGCACCAAGGCCTCTCTTCGACGCATCGGTATAGACAACAAAGTCCTCTGAACCACTGGGCAAAGAAAGAACAGGAGCTGTCGTCAATCTGTCCTTCAACTCCTGAAATGCACTCTGGCAATCAATAGACCACTCGAACTTCACAGTCTTCCTCGTCAGATTGGACAATGGCAGGGCAATCTTGGAGAAACCTGAAATGAAACGACGATAGTAACCTGCCAAACCAAGGAAACTGCGAACCTCTGAAACAGTGGTAGGAATAGGCCAACTCTGAATCGCCTCTATCTTCAATGGATCAACAGCAATGCCATCTCTCGAAACAACATGGCCTAGAAAAGAAATCTGATCCAGCCAAAACTCACACTTCTTCAGCTTGGCAAACAACCTCTTCTCTCGCAACAACTGAAGAACAACTCTGAGATGCTCGGCATGAAGCTCTCTGGTCTTGGAATAGATCAAGATATCGTCAATGAAGACAATGACGAAGCTATCCAGATAAGGCTTGAACACACGGTTCATCAGGTCCATGAAGACTGAAGGGGCATTGGTCAAACCAAAAGACATGACAAGAAACTCATAGTGACCATACCTGGTCCGGAAAGCTGTCTTAGGGATATCAGACTCCCTAACCTTCAACTGATAGTAGCCAGACCGAAGATCAATCTTCGAGAACACAGTGGCACCATGGAGCTGATCAAACAAATCATCTATCCGAGGCAACGGATACTTGTTCTTGACAGTCACTTTGTTGAGCTCCCTGTAGTCGATACACAGCCGCAAGGAACCATCCTTCTTCTTGACAAACAGAACCGGAGCTCCCCAAGGCGAAGAACTCGGACGAACAAAGCCTTTGTCTAAAAGATCCTGAGTCTTCAACTCCTTCATCTCGGTAGGGGCCATCCTGTACGGAGCCTTAGAGATAGGAACCGTACCTGGAGCTAAATCAATCACAAACTCAACATCCCTATCCGGCGGCAAACCCGGAACATCATCCTCAAACACATCAGCAAACTCCCTCACCACATCAATATCATCTACATTCAACTTAATCAATCTATCAACATCCACAATAGAAGCAAGAAATCCATCGCAACCTCTACACAACAATCTCTCAGCCTTAAGACAAGAAATAAAAGGAAGGACCAGCGAAGTACCTGCACTGGCGAGCGCTCCTCCCTGGCCATCATCTGCAAAAGTCACCTTCTTAGCAACACAATCGATAACTGCACGGTAAGTCGAAAGCCAATCCATGCCAAGAATAACGTCGAAAGCAACCATAGGGATAACAATCAAATCAGCGAAGACAACTCGCTCCTCAATACGAACAGGGCACGCAAAGACAATCGATGTCGGGCACAACACGTCCCCCGAAGGCAAAACAACATTAAGATGAAGGGGAAGAATAGAAGGAACTATACCCAAAGATCTCAAAAATAATTCAGACATAAAAGAATGAGTAGCACCAGTATCAATCAAAGTAGTAGCTACTCTGCCTGAAATCAAAATAGTACTAAGGATCAATGAAGATTCACGATTAATACCTTCCTTCGTCATGGAAAAGATACGACCCTGCACCTTCCCTTGGCTATCTCCCCTCGGACAATTCCTGGCAACGTGGCCTGCCGCGCCACAACGAAAACAAGTATGAGTGCCCAATCTGCACTCTCCTCGATGATGCTTACCACACTTTGGACACTGCGGCTTCTCAGGATCAAATGGAACTGGAACTGGCGGAGGTCTAGGACTCGACTCCATCTTGCCCTTGCCCTTGTAACGATCCCTGCCCCTCTGATTAGAACCCTGGCCTCTCTGAGCAATGGCCTGGTGTCTCTCTTGCCTCTCCCGGGCAATGTCCTTCTCATCCTGCTCGGCCAACAAAGCTTTGGATACAATCTCCTTGAAAGTAACAGCTTTGGACATGTTGATATCACGACGAATCTCCGCTCTAAGGCCTCGAATGAAATGAGCGCCCTTGTCCTTGTCGTTCGAAGCAATATACGGAGCAAATAGGCAACCTTCCTCAAACTTCAGAATATACTGGCCAACATCCAAGCTCCCCTGTCTAAGTTCCAAGAACTCCGTAACCTTCCTCGCTCGAAGTGCGTCGGGGAAATACTTGTCGTAGAACAAGTCAGTGAACTCTAACCACTTCAGTGTCGCAACATCAACTCCAACTTTCGTAGCATTCCACCAAATGCGGGCAGCCTTAACCAACATGAACACTGCACAGCTAATCCTGTCTTTATCCTCGTACTGGAGATGATCGAAGATAGCTTCAAGCGCCTTGACCCACTCGACAGCAACTAGAGGATCGGTGCTACCTGCGAATTCCGGTGGATCCATTCTCTTGAAAGTAGAAAAGACGGCATCAGTGCCAACGGCCTGAGCAACTTGACCTCTCACTTGGCCTCGACCTTGACCTGCTCCTTGCAATCGGAGCAACTGCTGAATCTGATCGCTATGCACCTTAGCCTGCTCCTTAAGCAACTTGCCGAACTCGTCGACAACTCTCGAGGAAGAACTATCCTCACCCTCTGCCGCCTTACGCTTAGGAGGCATACTCTACAATTGCTCACAAGACACCAATCAATAAATATAACAATGGATAGATGCAAGAAAACATACCCGGACAGTTGAAAGTAGACGAAGTCATATGCATTGGTCCGAAGAACACCGCTCTGATACCACTAAATGTGACACCCTGACCCGATACAATTAAAATACAGCGGAATTTAAAATTTTCTTTCAAACATGGAAGGAGTTTCAAAATACATTTTATAAAAGTGTTTACAAAATAACAACATGATCATTCCAATGACATAACAAAATACAAAATATCATTATTGTGATCATGTTACAAAGTGGTACAAAATAATCATCCTTCCAATCTTTGTATGCATATGACCCCCATCCACAGTCAACGTCCCGGTCCGTCGCTCTTATCTGCATCACATGAAAATAACTGAAATGAGAATAAATCTCAGCAAGTGGAACTCTTATATAGCAATGATACATAGTATACACTGTAAAACATGGCTTTTAAATCATAAATACCATCGACTCTGAAACATGAATAACGTAGCAATAACTGTAGCAATAGCAATGGCAATAGATAGCAAAACGATGGTATTTCTCTTTTCTATGGTTGGATTGATATCAATAGTATCTGTGACTGTGGTTGCCAATATCCCATCGATATAAATCGATAACTGTGAGGGGATAAAAGCCTATGGTCGATGATCATCTAATTGCATGCAATGCTATGGCTATGATTAATCAATCCAATAAAACATTTGAATTCTCAATAGCATTTAAGGCCGTCGTTTCGCAATCTCATAATATTTCTTGTATTCCCTTTATAACAATGGTGAGACATACAATGCCTCCAATAGATAATCAATGAAATGAATACATAGCAATGGATCAATGGAAGGGAATAACACTTTGAAACCTTTAAAACACAATACATATAATATCATGTGAGCAAAAAGGATGAAATTCCACTTACTACCAATAGAACACCTCAAATAAGCTCTTGGTACACCACCTACAACAATAATCCATAAATAACACCAATATCAACTCTAGATACACAAGTACAAGCCAAATAATCCATTAAACAACTCAAACATCAAATCCAAAATAACCCTTAACTCAAAACCTCGTTAGAATCGCACCAAAAACTTACCTAAGCTTCCTTATACCACGGAGAATGATGATCTCAAGTCGGAAATCCAAATAACTCCAAGAATCGAAGGTAGGAAGCTAAAGAAATGGATGAAAACCCTTGCCAATGGAGAGAAAATCAGTAAAGAAGAGAAGGAATAGGATAAGGTATGGCCAACAACTCCCAAAAAGTGACTTAAAAACTCGCCCATACTTACACCGCGGGTGCGCCAACACAAGCACCGCGGGTGCGCCATGCTCTCGGCATACCAAAATAATTCTCATGCACGATCACCGCGGGTGCGGTGCTACAATTACCGCGGGTGCGGTGCACACCGCGGGTGCGGTCCTTGCACTGCCGCGGGTGCGGTCATGCCACGGCCCTAAAAATGCAAAATGATGAATAGTACACCGCGGGGGCACTCATCTAAGAGCGCGGGTGCACTCTACTCACGGCAATGAACAGTACAAACTCAACTAAAATCGATCCGAAACGCTGAAACGAACAATCAACACCAACTAATACCTCAAATAAATAATAACCAATAATACTATAGCCCAAAACACAACTATAAACGACTAATCATAAACCCAATTAACACAATAAAGCTTAAACCGTACCGTACACCGGGCTCGGCTATTACATATCATTTGATTGAAAATTGCATGTGATTGGTTTGTATGAGTTGACCACTGGATTGACGGTGATCTAGAACTCGCTTGAACACTTTTCGAGGCGAAATACGGATAATATGTAACAGATGAATGATTTGGGCAATCTTTGGAACCGTTTAAGCCGTTGAGCCTACCGAATAAACATGAAACATCTCTAGTGTCCCATTTTTTAGCCTATTTAAAAAATCAAGTGGTGTGTCTCAGTGACATACAATTAGCCTGTAAGGCCCGAGAATTTGGTTATTACAATCGGAAATGATTTGTGGATAATTGTGATGTGATTATAGAAGAAACAGATTAGATCGGAATAGCCTAAAAGAAGAGTGGAATTTTGTGCGAGGAATGAACCTCGCGCATATGCGCGACCAGACTGGGCGCATATGCGCGGAATACGCAGAACACCTCGCGCATATGCGCGACGTGTACCCGTGCATATGCGCGAGGGTACTCGAGAGTTGTGAAGAATTTTGAGGGACCTCGCGCATATGCGCCATAGGAGGGCGTGCATATGCGCGAGTCACCATGATGCTACGCGTGGAGACAGAATGTCTCGCGCATATACGCGAAGGAAGGGCGCGCATATGCGCGAGAAGTCCAACATGTATTTTAAGTTGACACATGTCTTGGGCACCATTTAACATGTATATTGATTCATTCCTTCATTCAGACTTCCAGGAGAAAGAACCGAGGGCTTTAGAATTCAGAAATTTCATTATAGCTTAGATTTTGGATTGTGAAGAATCCAACCGCCCGATTTTCGATCCGAGTTTAAATTCTTGTTTCTCCCATCCCCGGCCACGAAAGGATGTAAGTTTTATTCTGTTTCAGCATGTTTTGAAGTTGAGATGATTGGGGAAATCAGATTTTTATTGCTATTATTTGTTATTGTGATGTCGGTGATTGTATATTCCCAACCGGATCGAAGAACGGACATCGTATGATATTTTTATTATTTTCCAGCATGTTTTGAGTTGAGTTATGCAGACTTTGAGATTATGGAATGTAATTGTGATGGTGATGAGTTATAGTATTGATAGATTGATATGTGAGTTGTTGGTATCGCGAGATTACGTCGTTATACCGTCGAAATGTACTGAGAGTGAATATTGACACGTACATGTATTGGTTTGAGCTGAATGTTGATCTTGTATCTATTGAATATGTTATTTCAGATCGATCTCAACAAGCTTCGACGTCAAGACTTCGACATCGAAAAAGATTGAACAACGAAAGGTATAATTCAATGTTGATTCGAGAAGACACAACTCAAATCAGATTCTATTTGAGTTTCCCAAAATCACATACTAGATTGTTTATAATTTGATATGGTTATGCCTTGTTTATAGAGTTATAGCAATGCACATGAGATATGTTAGTCGTTGGCAGATATGCCAAGATACCGGATGTTCGGTGATATCGACGTACGTAGGAGAAGATCGACTCCTATTGTAGATATTCGATACAGAGAGGGCCGAAGTCCGAGAATAAGACGTACTGCCACCCCGATTGGGAGAGTATTTGGGAGACCTGTTACGTCTTATTCACACCGGGATCCCTAGACTTAGCTATGAGTCGAGTCAAAGAATAATAGTCGAAAAATTTTATCTGTATTCACTAATGTGTCATAAATATTGATTTATGTGTTATGATTTTGTATTTAATTGCATGACATGCATGTATACATGTTTTATACTGGTATTTGTTCTCAGCGGAGTATCCGGCTGTTGTTGTGTCTGTATGTGTGCATGACAACAGGTGGGACAGGATCAGGGTCAAGGAGAGCGTGACTGAGATTAGATAGCGTGGTGATTTCGGGCGTAGAAGATGAACTAGTAGTTTTACATTTGCTATGTAGTTTGTTGTAAACGCTAGTTTGTATGACTGTAATGGAACAAGATATGTACCGATGTTTGTTGAAATAAAATAAAGATAGTGTTGATGTATGATTTATATACAATTGTTTTTTATATTAAATGCAAAATTTTGACCCACATTTTCTGGCAAAGATCTAATTAATCCCAAAGAGAATTGAGTTAGAGCCCGAGTCCCCACAACTCTGATAAAATCTGTTGTTTCAAATCTGAAACATCTGGCACTACAAGACGGTTCACTATTCATCCTGGTGGCAGAATGATGTACAATGATCTGAAGATACAGTTTTGGTGGAAACAGATGAAATCAAACATTGCAGAGTTTGTATCTAAATGTTTGAATTGCCAACAGGTGAAAGCCGAGAGGAAGAAACCCGGAGGTTTAATTCAGAGTTTATCTATTCCTTAATGGAAATGGGATCACATTTCCATGGATTTTGTTACGAAGTCACCACGATCATCCCGGGGTTGTGATGCGATTTGGGTCGTGATTCACAGATTTACCAAATCAGCATGCTTTATTCCGTAAAGAATGACGTACCGACATGATTAGATGGCAGAGATATATCAGAGAGGTGGTCAGATATCATGGAGTGCAGAAATCATCGTATCAGATCGTGATCCTCGATTCAATTCACATTTATGGCAGAGTTTACAGCAGGCTTTAGGTACGACATTGCACCTGAGTACTGCATATCATCCTCAGACCGATGGACAGTCAGAGCGGACTATCCAGAGACTAGAGGATATGCTGAGAGCTGTAGTGCTAGATTTTGGCGCTAGTTGGCAAGATTCACTGCCACTTTGTGAATTCTCGTACAACAACAGCTATCAGACGAGTATCGAGATGGAAGCATTATATGGCAAGAAGTGCAGATCTCCTCTATATTGGGATGATATATCTGAAATACCAGAACTTGGGCCCGATATGATCCGAGAAATGACTGAGAAGGTGAAATTAATCCAGAAAAGAATGAATACAGCGCAAGATAGACAAGCCAAGTATGCGAATGTACGTCTTCGACCATTAGTGTTTGAACAGGGAGACAGAGTATTTTTGAAGATTTCTCCTTTAAGAGGTATTGTCAGATTTGGTAAGCGTGGGACGTTGTCTCCTAGATACATCGGTCAGTACCAGATTCTTGAGAAAATTGGCGATCGTGCATACCGACTTGCGCTTCCTCCTTCTCTATCTGGGATACATGATGTCTTTCATGTATCGATGATGAGTAGATATATGCCTGATGTTTCACATGTCATTCAGCTTGATGAAGCCGAGCTTGACGATACTTTGAGTTATATTGAATAACCGATTCAGATTATTGATTGGAAGGACAAACAACTCAGAACGAAGACTATTCCGCTAGTGAAAGACCAATGGAGTCGTCATGGCATTGAAGAAGCTACCTGGGAGACGGAGTCAGATATGAGACAGAAATTCCCGAAGTTATTCCACTGATATGAGTTCTTTATGTAGTTTTATTATACCTTCTTATTGATATGTTTTGATCGTCTGTGATTTCGGGGAAGAAATCGTATCTTAAGGGGCGAGAAATGTAAGGCCCGAGAATTTGGTTATTACAATCGGAAATGAATTGTGGATAATTGTGATGTGATTATAGACGAAACAGATCAGACCGGGATAGCCTAAAAGAAGAGTGTAATTTTGTGCGAGGAATAGGCAGAACACCTCGTGCATATGCGCGACGTGTACTCGTGCATATGCGCGAGGGTACCCGAGAGTTGTGAAGAATTTTGAGGGACCTAGCGCATATGCGCCATAGGAGGGCGCGCATATGCGCGAGTCACCGTGATGCTACGCGTGGAGACAGAATGTCTCGCACATATGCGTGAAGGAAGGGCGCGCATATGTGCGAGAAGTCCAGCATGAATTTTAAGTTGACACATGTCTTGGGCACCATTTAACATGTATATTGATTCATTCCTTCATTCAGACTTCCAGGAGAATGAACTGAGGGCCTTAGAATTCACAAATTTCATTATAGCTTAGATTTTGGATTGTGAAGAATCCAACCGCCCGATTTTCGACCCGAGTTTAAATTCTTGTTTCTCCCATCACCGGCCACGAAAAGGATGTAAGTTTTATTCCGTTTCAGCATGTTTTGAAGTTGAGATGATTGGGGAAATCAGATTTTGATTGTTATTATTTGTTATTGTGATGTCGGTGATAGTATATTCGCAACCGGATCGAAGAACAGACATCGTATGATATTTTTATTATTTTCCAGCATGTTTTGAGTTCAGTTATGCAGATTTTGAGATTATGGAACGTAATTGTGATGGTTATGAGTTAGTAGTATTGATAGATTGATATGTGAGTTGTTGGTATCGCGAGATTACGCCGTTATACTGTCGAAATGTACCGAGAGTGAATATTGACACGTACATGTATTGGTTTGAGCTGAATGTTGATCTTGTATATATTGAATATGTTATTTCAGATCGATCTCAACAAGCTTCGACGTCAAGACTTCGACATCAACAAAGATTGAACAACGAAATGTATAATTCAATGTTGATTCGGGAAGACACAACTCAAATCAGATTCTATTTGAGTTTCCCTAAGTCACATACTAGATTGTTTATAATTTGATATGTTTATGTCTTGTTTATAGAGTTATAGCAATGCACATGAGATAGGTGAGTCGTTGGCAGATATGCCAAGATACCGGATGTTCGGTGATATCGACGTACGTAGGAGAAGATCGACTCCTATTGTAGATATTCGATACAGAGAGGGCGAAGTTCAAGAATAAGATGTACCGCCACCCCGATTGGGAGAGTAGGTGGGAGACCTGTTACGTCTTATTCACACTGGGATCCCTAGACTTATCTATGAGTCGAGTCAAAGAATAATAGTCGAAAAGTTTTAATAGTATTCACTATTGTATCATAAATGCTGATTTATGAGTTATGATTTTGTATTTAATTGCATGACATGCATGTATACATGTTTTATACTGGGATTTGTTTTCATCGGAGTATTAGGCTGTTGTTGTGTCTTTATGTGTGCATGACAACAAGTGGGACATGATCATGGTCAAGGAGAGCGTGACTGAGATTGGATAGCGTGGTGATTTCGGGCGTAGAAAATGAACTAGTAGTTTTACATTTGCTATGTAGTTTGTTGTAAACGCTAGTTTGTATGACTGTAATGGAACAAGATATGTACCGATGTTTGTTGAAATAAAATAAAATAGTGTTGATGTATGATTTATATACAATTGTTTTTGATATTAAATGCAAAATTTTAACCCACATTTTCTAGCAAAGATCTAATTAATCCCAAAGGCAATTGAGTTAGATCCCGGGTCCCCACATAGCCCTCACTTGTATCTACTCTACATCCCACAACAAGTACCTAATAAAGCTTATACACTTATTTTCCTACCTAATCTTGAGAGAAATAAGTTCATTGCTGTTGTAACGATTCAAGTACTCCTTGAAAAGAAAAATAAATGAAAATAAGGAGTTGAAAAAGTGACAAGAAAAGAAAAATAATCAAAGGAATGAATCAAAAAGTGCCGAGAAAAAGAAAAAGTATTGGAAATCGAGGATATGATTGTGAAGAAAACAATGAAGTGATGGTGAATGAAATAAGAGTGAAGATGATGAAAAATTCGATTATTTTTCTCAAATTTTGATTTCCATACCTTTTATTGTAGCCATGAGCCATAGCTTAATGTTACAAGCCTACAAGACCTATTAACCTTGTCACATTTATTCAATATACTAGTGGAGAAAAGATGTTCAAGTCAAGCCTATAGATACCTAAGAAACATGGTTAGTAAGTATGAATCTTAATCATTTGCATGTCAGTATCTCATTGTGTAACATCATCGTTTGGTATACTTGCATTGAATATCTATTGAACCAAACAATTACCAATGAAGTCCTGTGGGATCTGTGTAATTGAATTTGTATATTTATGAAGTATGATTTGACTGATCTGAAGATCCCTTGAGTTTATAAAGCTAGTGTGCGTTGTAAATTTATTTGAGCATTTGATTGGGTAAATGAACATTGACATATCACACACACACGTGACTCTTGAGTGATTATGAATTACATAAAAATGGATCAATCTGAGGCCACTGTCACTATTTGCATATCCATGACTATAGTTGTCAGCGTTAATTCTTACTTGAGTCTGCATTTCTATTTTTGTTCTTAATTTTTCTTGGGACTAGAAAAAGTTCAAGTTTGAGGGGTTTGATAAGTGCTAGAATTTCACTTAATTTATATGTTAATCCTTTGGATCTATGCTGTTTTCGAGCAGAATTACGCGTGGTTTTTTTTTTTTTTTGTTTCGTGCAGGGGATAAACAACTAGTTGATGGTTTAAAGCAATTATTGATGTTTTTTAGCGTGAATCTACGATAGAAGAGAGCCGCAGCGCCAAAACAAGCGCCACAACGCTCATTTGTGCGAAAGAAAAGCGCCTAGGAGCTGCCCAAGAAGCGCCGCGACGCATCATTGCCGAACTATAAGCGCCGAGGCGCTGCCCACACAACGCCGCGGTGCCTAAAAGTCAAGAGTAGAGCACTTAGGCGCTAAAGAACAAGCGCCGTGGCTTTAACCCTCATAATTGACAGGCGCCTAGATGCCACTTACTTAGCGTTGCAGCGCTAATGGCGGCGAAACAAGATAAAATGGGCTTCGACTTACGGCTCGGAGACGGGGATAAAAGAGGAAATCGATGTTTCATAACGGGAGAGCCGTTTTTGGGAGAAAAACACACAAGAGAGAGAGAGCACGCACGAGACGAAGATCTGGAGTCTTAAGATTGATCACGAAGACGAAGAACGGCGATTCTGGGGACAGAAACGCAACTTTTGATTTGCTTTCTAATCTTTTACTCCTTTCATTTCTTGTGTAGAGATGTCAAATTCTTTAAACTTGCGGTGTTTTTATTTAAATTTTGTCATGAACTAATTTTCAATTTTAGAGGATGATGTAGCTTTGTGGATGCGATAATTTGACTCAATTTTTATATGATTGAATTCCTTCTCGTTTAATTGTGTTTCTTTGTGTTTATTCTACTGCAATTTAATGGCCATAAATTGTGCGTTGTCTGATTAATTCTACAACTCGGGAGAGGGACTAGGATTATAGATCATTAGAAACACATCGTTGAATGTTTATAGCGTTCGGAAGGTTTATATCTTTAGCGAGGCTTAGGTAAGAACATTGTTTGCATTTATCCATGAAACTTAGATTTTAATTAGGAATATTAGAATCGAATACAGTTTATTCGTCACTTGGAAAAAGGAGAATAAAACAAGTAAGTGTTCTTGGCTATTAAATAATTAGAATTCATGAATATAAATTTAACTGAAAATAATTATCGTGGAAACTTAGTGAAATCATTTCTCTAAATATTTTCTCTCCTTGATATATTCCTCAATTGGCAATTAGTTAATAATTTTGCAATTCATTAATTCAATGCAAAAAAAACCTTTTATTGATTTTTCTAGATAAATTCGAGACTATTTTAATTACAAGAATTGATATACATTTATATGCACATTCCTCGTGGGATCGACACTTGCACTCAAAAATTCATTTTACTATAACTTGACGTCGTACGCTTGTCAATCAAGAAAACACGCAATACAAGGGGACTATCCTGAGTTGTTGATGTAGGGTGTGAGGGCTGTGAGTGACGTTGTGATTAAGCTGGAACTGATGGAGGACAATACAAGGTTGAGGATCTAGAGGGGTATGCTACGTGGCTAAGGTGTTGGGTTAGGTATTGTGAACGGGGCAAGGGCTGTGGTGGAGGGGCTGAACAAAGGCCTGCACCAGACCATGTGGGGTCTGAGCCATGACTGAGGAAGGCCTGAGTGCTGCTGGTGCCACCCTTGGGACAGATCGAGCATGGGCTAGGAGGAGGGGCCGCGAGTTGGCTTTCTTTGGGTGCCAGCATGATATCGCGACTTCTCTTGTGCATGAGGCTGGGGCAGTGGTGCTGGTAGGCTCCTTAGGGTCTGGTCTAGGTCCTAGATTGTAATGCCCGATAATTATAGAATTGATAAACCAAGATTATTAATCTTCGTTAACGTGAGACTCGGAAGATATGAGAATGCATGACATGCATTGAGGGAAGAAAAGACAAGATTATAAGGTGTTGTAAGAATCGAAAATTAGAATTTTGAAGATTGGCAAGACCGCACCCGCGCCCAGAACAGGAGTGCACCCGCGGCCATGCAATGGTGGATTTTTGCAAGAAAGGCCGAAGCCACACCGCACCCGCGGTGCAACCAAGACCGCACCCGCGGTGCATGGACAGTAAGTTGGCAAGAAATTCCGTAGCATCACCGCACCCGCGGTGCTAGCCAGAGCGCACCCGCGGTGCTGATACCGCACCCGCGGTACAGAACAGCGCGCACCCGCGGTCGATACTTCCGAGAAATGTAATGATAAACATACAAGAGCGCACCCGCGGTGCAGCAAGGACCGCACCCGCGGTGCGACGTGCCGTGCAAGAACTATGCCACGTTTTCAATTATGCATGTAGTATATATATAGGTGTCAAACGAAATCTCCTTCATTCTTCAGAAAGAAATTGAGAGATTGGGGAGGAACTTGATATTCTGGAGCTTAGAATTTAAGTTACGAAGAATCCGTGTATCAGAATTCAAATCTGAACGCAGCATCGTATTCCTCTCGACACAAACTACACAAGGACGTAAGTTTTGTTACGTTTTGAGATGTTTTGAAAATACGATATTGTTAGAATTGAATATGATTCAGATATGGTGTTTCTGCTACCGTAGACATTGTAGAATTGAAGACAGATTAAAGAACAGACTGTTTATGTAATTGTTATGATTTTTGAAAGATATTGACTGAGATTCCATATCAGAATTGTGTTAGTATTCAGATTATGAATTGTATGGATACAAATTATGAGTTCCAGTATTATATTTGTGATGTTTAGTTTGACGGGGTTATTCAGATTGTATTGTTATGTCGTCGAAACATCAGTTGATTTATATTGATCAGATTCAGTATTGATTGAGATTGATCAGACTCAGTAATTACTCAGATTGTATTGTAAGGCTCGAGATAATAAAGATGATTTTATTTTAATCCGAGAATGTGTAATTGGAAACTTTTGGAGTGTTGAATTATATTCCAAGATGTTTGCAATTATTTAGGATTGAAATGGAATTATTTAGGATTGAATTGAATTTAAAAGATTGAGCGGGGGCCAATTTGCAATTAGTAAAAAGTTGAAGGACTAAAGTGCAAATATGGAAAATTGAGTGGGACACTTGTCTTGGTCACCCCATTAACGTGTCATCATTCACTTAAAATTCAGAATTTGCATGAGGGAAAAACCGAAAGCTTCCATAGAAATCCCTGAAGCTTTTATTTTCTTTAAAATTTCGATTTGGCAAGATCCGTCTGTCAGAATTTGAATCCGAACATAGTACCGTGCTCCTCTCGTCAAGAGCTACACAAGGACGTAAGTTTTATTACGTTGAGACAAGATTTGATTTTATGATGTTGTCAGAATTGAATAGAATTCAGATATGGTGTTTATACTACCGTAGATATTATAGAATTGAAGTCAGATTTAGAAACAGACTGTTTATGGAATTTTTATGATTTTCAAAAATGATTTGATTTAGATTTGATATCAGAATTGTGTTATTATTGATTCAGAGTGTACAGATATTGAGATTATAAATTGTACTGAGATTGATTATGAGTTCTGGTATTATATTTGTGATGTTGAGACTGACGGGATTACAAGACTGGGTTATTATGCCATTGAAACATCAGTTGAATTAGATTGATCAGATTCAGATATGATTTAGATTATACCCTGATGTTGTTGATATGAATCAAATGGTATTTTGTTCCGATATTGATCAGATTATGTACTGAGTTGAGTAGTGATCAGAACAGATTGTGAATACAGATTGTGAATTGAATTATACATTGATACAGTATATTTGTTATTGTCATTTCAGATCGGATATGAGCAGACCGGACTTCGAGACTTCGTCTTCCTCAGACGGGGAAGATAAAGGTATAATTCATGTGATATTTGGGAAGATATAACTCAAATCAGATCCTATTTGAGTTTCCCAATTAAATCACATACTAGACCTATTGTTTTATTGTTTATATCTAGATATGATTATGATTGTTTATGATTTGTTTATAGAACTTGTATACAAATCTTGCTATGCTTTGTTTACAGATCATGTGGCATTGCATTAGAATGATTATGATTGTTTACAGATTGTGTATTCATGCATTAAGATAGGACAGTCTGGAGATCAGGCAGACTTCTAGATGTTCGGCGATATCTCAGCTTAGCGGAAGATCACCGCCCCTTTGTAGATGTGGATACAGATCAGGCCGAAGTCTAGGAATAAGACGTACAACACCTCGATTGGTAGGGTAGGTGACAGCCAGTGACGTCTTATTCACAACGGGATCCCTAGAGTTATAGATCGAGTCAAGTCTAGACATGATTTGATTAGAACTGCATGCTTATATGGATGTGGCTCCTAGATCATGGGACCCATCGTTATTGCTTTCAGTTGTGCTAGCATGTTTTATGATTTAGATTGTTTATATGCATGTTTATTTGATTTGAAGTGCATGCATATTTTGATTAGATTTCATAGATTATGAAATCTATTATTTTGATTTTATTCATGACAGTATGCTTCATGATTTATTTTGTATATATGCATGTTTACCATGTTTTATACTGGGATTTATTCTCACCGGAGTTATCGGCTGTTGTCTTGTTTTGTATGTGTGCATGACAACAGGTGGGGCTGGATCAGGGTCGAGATGACGATGAGAGAAGACGAATTAGCGTGGTGATTCCGGACTTATAGTAGACTTGGTTTATTACTTGAATTTAGTAGTTGAACCTTAGACTAGTTTGAATTAGAAGTGTGTTGTACAAGACTTGTCTAATTATTATACTGATTTGTATAATAGATAAATGCCATTACCTTCCACACTTTATGTTAAAAAGAAAAATTTTTAGACCCTGTTTTATCTTAATTGATAATTAAATCCCAAAGATGATTAATAAGACAGATCAGCGTCCGGGTCCCCACAACAGGTGGTATCAGAGCGATAGATCCTTTAGAGGCAGATAATCAGAGCTGATAGTTCCTTTAGCGATAGATCTATTAGATTGAAATAGAAGAGAATGTACGGGGTAGATGAATTTTCTTTTCTTGCATGTGTGTGCTAGCATGAGATTGATTATAATGCTGATTGACATTGTGATGCTAGCATGAAACTATGTGTTACTGCTTTGAGTTACATGTTTACCTGATTATTTGATTTAGATTGGTATTATGTATCACTAAGTATGAATCAGATCTGATTCCCGATCAGCAGTAAGATGATCAGAGAAAGATGAGAACATATTGGTTGTACTGGGTTACTAATGTTTTTGGTAATCAGATATACCTCCTAGAAGAATTCTAGAAAGGGGCAGTACTTCATATGATCAGACAGGTAGGTCAGAACCTAAGATAGATGTGTCAGAGACTCAGATAGAAGCTCAGTTGAAGAGATTCCAATCGTTTCAACCGCCGGTTCTGAAAGGAAATGAGATGTTAGCAGATTGTGAGAATTGGCTTGAGGAGACAGAAATGTTATTTGATTTCTTTTGTTTCACAGATGAGTGTAGAATTAAACTGATTGAGAACCAGTTGCAAGAGACTGCCAGAAGATGGTGGTTACTAACCAAAGGAGCTTTAGAACAGAATCGTTCAGTAATATCGTGGAAAATCTTTAGATTTGAATTTTATCAAAGATTTTTCCCTATATCATACAGACAGGATAGAAGTGCAGAATTTACAAACCTGAGACAGAATCAGATGAGTATTGATGAGTATTTGGCACAGTTCTTCACCTTATTACGTTTTACCCCTCTTGTGGCTAAGAATGATGATGCGATGTCTAGCCAGTTCATTCAGGGATTGAATCCTGAGATACGTACATTGGTGAATGTAAAGCAATCGAGTAGTTTTGCTGATACATTGAACAGAGCCAAAAGAGCATAAACGGTGCTGATAGGACAACACGGAGCATCGTTTGATCTTCCAGCACCGAATCCACAACTACCGCCTTCCAGAATTGAGATTGGCAGCAGCAGTAGTAAAAAGAAAGAACCATTGAAGATCGAAAAGAAACAGTTTAAGAAGTTAGGAGGTGGACAAAGTAGTTCATCTAGCTCCAGTATTTCCCGTTCGAGTTATACTGGAGTATACTGCAGAACTTGCAGAGGAAGACATTCCACAGAACACTGCCAAGGAGTACTTAGTAGATGCAATGTTTGTAAACAGTCGGGACACTTTGCGAGAGTTTGTCCTCAAAGAGGTTCTCGAAGATTTTAGGGAGCAGAGTCATTGGTAATAATGACAGAAGAACAGACCCAGAACATCATAGGTACTATTTCTTTATGATTATATTGCATATGTATTGATATGTACTAATGCATTCTTTATGAGTATCTATGATTGATTAGCATGGAGATATGCTATACCTATTGGGTTTGTTGTACTGTAGTATTGTTTTCCTTGATTGTTGAGGAAAATGATGATATCTAAGATTTTTATGATAGATATATACTACAGTAAGATAAGAATGAGACGGAGTTAGATTGGGCTGTACTTGTGTATGTTGATCTAATTTGATTGCAAATTGATATTAAGATGATAAACAAGTACAGAGATATAGTAGAAATTGTTCCAGAAATAGTAAGATTCAGACCAGATCTGGCTGATAAACGGAGATTTTCCGATAAGGATTCTAGATTCAGAATTCCTTTAATAGATGCATTGTTTATGACTCGATGAATACAGAAAGGAACAGATAGTATCCTTATGTATTCAGTAGACCCACTGAAATCGAGTCTAGCAACTACAGATTTGATAGTGACGTAAGGGTTGATTGATATTTGCCTAGATAAGATTTCAGATATGTTTGATATCAGAAAGGTAGATTTCAGAATTGAATCGATACCAGGTAATGGTTATATACTAGAATTCAGTACAGAATGAGACAGAAAGAATGTGAAGAATAATAGAAGAGTACAGATTGCTAACTCTTAGGTTCAGGGATATTCTGATGATTTTATGCTTATTATATCTATGATATTTGATATGTTAGCAGTATCTGATTGGTTGAATTGAATATTTGAAGATTTTATTGAATATTCAGATAACCGTGATTATTGTATACAGAAATTGGTCAGGTATGAATCATAATTGAAACAGATTGTATTCAGCATATGTGATATCTGCAGTTTGTATAACGATTGATTTGCACAGTTGAGACAGAAATCAGCGACTGTAAACGACACAGGTATCAGATATATCAGAATTAGCAGAAATATCAGAAAGTCAGAATTACTGAGTTTTGCAGATTTTCTTATTCTCTTATTATGTTATATCTGCTTGTGTATTGTTATTGGTTTAAATCAGTATTTGAGACATCTTATATTGTTTGGGAGCATATTCTATTTGCAGATGAGATATGGCAGATGATTTGGGCACTGTGAAGATTGATCCGTAGTCAGAATTATCAGTATTGCCAGCAATTGTTGTTTTATGAGTTTTCTTAAACTCACTAGATCTGTATAGGTTGTTTTTATCTCGAATCTGATTGATATTACTGTGTTTTGAATCCGTATATGCTACAGATTATTGTGAACCAGCGAGAGTATATACAGTTTCAACAGAATCAGAGTTGAATTCAAGAGTTACAGTAATTCAAGAATGTGATCAGAATGTTTAAAACTTGATTGAAATAATTAGAACAGAGTAACAGATATGTGATTTTGTGTTTTGCATAAGACTGAGTATCTTGTGATATCAGAATATTTCAAAATTTTATAACAGAAGTTGATATTGATAATCAGAGCCGAATACCAGGTAGGTATATCTTCTTTTATTTATATTATTAACTGAGTTGTTTATGTCAGTAGTTCGAAGTTGAAATCACAGATAAGGTCAGAAATGCACCATAGTGGATTCAGTTTCGGTTTGATGATTGAGAAAACATCATACTCGAACAGATAATGTTGATATAGATAGATTAGATCAGTTATGGCAGAATTTGTACCGAAATGTTGGCAGAAATTGTACTGATATGTCTGAATTGCTAACAGAAGAGGACAGAAAGATAAGAATCAGAAGATTATTACAGATTTTGTATATTTCTGAATAGAAATGGGAGTACATTTCTATGGCTTTCGTAATGAAATTACCGTCATTTTCTTTAGATTGAGATATGATATGATTATGATTGAAAGATTACTCAATCTATATCTATCAGTTTGTACCAGATTACGAATCAACAGAACTAAATGACATAGATCGATGTCAAAGAAATGTTCAGATAGAACAAAACATTTAAGTAGATTATATCAGATTGTGATTATGATTGAGTTTGTACTTATTATAGAAGATATCATGAGCTCTCTCTCGCAGATTTTTCACAGATTGATAGATAGTCAGAGGATATTATCCAGATACTGGAAGATATAGGCAGAACTTTAATACTGGATGTTAGTACTCAGTATTACGATTTATTGTCACTGTATGATTTACTGTATGACAATAGTTATCAAGATAGTTCAGAATGGACAGATTTAAGACAACCAACGTCGGATGATGACGATTGGTATTGGAAAATGAAGATAGAAATTATCTTTGATTGGGATAAACAAATGGGATAACAACTACTGGTATTGCTTTGTTATGAACTGTGATGGGTCTATACGGATGTTGTATAACCAACAGGGCAAGATTGATTTTGTCAGAGTTAGTTTAAGAAGTATTAGGATAGTATACTTTATGAAGTCTTATTCCAGATTTGAAATCAGAAATTGATACAAGAAAGAGATTTCAGAATGGATTCATTAAGATGAGAGTTTGATTTAAACTCTGTTATACATTTCTTCTGTTATATATGAAGTGATTGTTTTGCGAGTTCGAGGACGAACTCAGATCTAAGAGGGGGAGAAATGTAAGGCCCGAGATAATAAAGATGATATTATTTTAATCCGAGAATATGTAATTGGAAACTTTTGGAGTGTTGAATTATATTCCAAGATGTTTGCAATTATTTAGGATTGAAATGGAATTATTTAGGATTGAATTGAATTTAAAAGATTGAGCGGTGGCCAATTTGCAATTAGTAAAAAGTTGAGGGACTAAAGTGCAAATATGGAAAATTGAGTGGGACACTTGTCTTGGTCACCCCATTAACGTGTCATCATTCACTTAAAATTCAGAATTTGCATGAGGGAAAAACCGAAAGCTTCCATAGAAATCCCTCAAGCTTTTATTTTCTTTAAAATTTCGATTTGGCAAGATCCGTCTGTCAGAATTTGAATCCGAACATAGTACCGTGCTCCTCTCGTCAAGAGCTATACAAGGACGTAAGTTTTATTACGTTGAGACAAGATTTGATTTTATGATGTTGTCAGAATTGAATAGAATTCAGATATGGTGTTTATACTACCGTAGATATTATAGAATTGAAGTCAGATTTAGAAACAGACTGTTTATGGAATTTTTATGATTTTCAGAAATGATTTGATTTAGATTTGATATCAGAATTTTGTTATTATTGATTCAGAGTGTACAGATATTGAGATTATAAATTGTACTGAGATTGATTATGAGTTCTGGTATTATATTTGTGATGTTGAGACTGACGGGATTACAAGACTGGGTTATTATGCCATTGAAACATCAGTTGAATTAGATTGATCAGATTCAGATATGATTTAGATTATACCCTGATGTTGTTGATATGAATCAGATGGTATTTTGTTCCGATATTGATCAGATTATGTACTGAATTGAGTAGTGATCAGAACAGATTGTGAATACAGAATGTGAATTGAATTATACATTGATACAGTATATTTGTTATTGTCATTTCAGATCGGATATGAGCAGACCGGACTTCGAGACTTCGTCTTCCTCAGACGGGGAAGATAAAGGTATAATTCATGTGATATTTGGGAAGATATAACTCAAATCAGATCCTATTTGAGTTTCCCAATTAAATCACATACTAGACCTATTGTTTTATTGTTTATATCTAGATATGATTATGATTGTTTATAGATTTGTTTATAGAACTTGTATACAAATCTTGCTATGCTTTGTTTACAGATCATGTGGCATTGCATTAGAATGATTATGCTTGTTTACAGATTGTGTATTCATGCATTAAGATAGGACAGTCTGGAGATCAGGCAGACTTCTAGATGTTCGGCGATATCTCAGCTTAGGGGAAGATCACCGCCCCTTTGTAGATGTGGATACAGATCAGGCCGAAGTCTAGGAATAAGACGTACAGCACCTCGATTGGTAGGGTAGGTGACAGCCAGTGACGTCTTATTCACAACGGGATCCCTAGAGTTATAGATCGAGTCAAGTCTAGACATGATTTGATTAGAACTGCATGCTTATATGGATGTGGCTCCTAGATCATGGGACCCATCGTTATTGCTTTCAGTTGTGCTAGCATGTTTTATGATTTAGATTGTTTATATGCATGTTTATTTGATTTGAAGTGCATGCATATTTTGATTAGATTTCATAGATTATGAAATCTATTATTTTGATTTTATTCATGACAGTATGCTTCATGATTTATTTTGTATATATGCATGTTTACCATGTTTTATACTGGGATTTATTCTCACCGGAGTTATCGGCTGTTGTCTTGTTTTGTATGTGTGCATGACAACAGGTGGGGCTGGATCAGGGTCGAGATGACGATGAGAGAAGACGAATTAGCGTGGTGATTCCGGACTTATAGTAGACTTGGTTTATTACTTGAATTTAGTAGTTGAACCTTAGACTAGTTTGAATTAGAAGTGTGTTGTACAAGACTTGTATAATTATTATACTGATTTGTATAATAGATAAATGCCATTACCTTCCGCACTTTATGTTAAAAAGAAAAATTTTTAGACCCTGTTTTATCTTAATTGATAATTAAATCCCAAAGATGATTAATAAGACAGATCAGCGTCCGGGTCCCCACAGTATTGTCATGTTGATGATATGACTCAGATTGTATCTTGTTCAGACATTGATCAGATTGTATATTGAATTGAGTATTGATCAGAACAGATTGTATATTGAGTTATTCATTGATACTATGTATTCGATATTGTCTTTTCAGATTGAGATGGACAGAGTTGAATACAGATCATCATCTTCGTCAGACCAGGACGACAAAGGTATAATTCATGTGATGTTCGGGAAGACACAACTCAAATAGATCCTATTTGAGTTTCCCAATAAAATCACATACTAGATTATTGTTATATTCTGATCTGAATATGCTTTGTTTATATGTTGATATGCTACTGCTCTATTTATAGATTTATATACATTGCATTTGAGATAGGAGAGTCGTTGACAGCCATTGTCACATATCTAGATGTTCGGTGTATCTCAGCTTAGGAGCAGCCCTAACTCCTATTGCAGTCGTTGATACAACTCAGACCGAAGTCTAGGAATAAGACGTACAGTCACCCCGAGTGGGAGGGTAGGTGACAGACATTGACGTCTTATTCACCTCGGGATCCCTAGAGTTATAGTTGAGTCGAGTCTAGACATGATTTGACTAGAACTGCATGTGTTTAGAGATGTGGTTTCATAGACTATGAAACCCATGTTTATTGCTTTCAGTATGATAGCATGTTTATATGATTTGATTTAAATTGCATGTCTATCTGAAAGGAGTTGCATGCTTATTGTGATTTGATTTCATAGATTATGAAATCTATTATTTTGAATATGTTCATGATAGCATGTTTTATGATTTAGATTGTTTATATACATGCTTACCATGTTTTATACTGGGATTTATTCTCACCGGAGTTATCCGGCTGTTGTCTTGTTTTGTATGTGTGCATGACAACAGGTGGGACTGGATCGGGGTCAAGAGGATGAGGAGAGAAGAAGAGTTAGCGTGGTGATTCCGGACTTACTGTAGATTTTGCTTATTACTTGAACTTAGTAACAGAACCTTAGACTTAGATTGTACAGTATTGTACTTTTATACTGAAATGTATTTTATACTGAGATGTATATTATTTAGATTCCATTACCTTCCGCATTTACATTTTTAAAAGAAAAAAATTTTAGACCATGTTTATCAGAACTGATAATTAAATCCCAACGACGATTAAGAAAATGATTAGCGTCCGGGTCCCCACAACAGGTGGTATCAGAGCGATAGATCCTTTAGATTGAGATAGTCAGAATTGATAGATCTTTTAGACTGAGATAGTAGAGAATGAGCGGAGTAGATTGAATTTTCTTCCTTGCATGTGATTGCTAGCATGAGATTTATTATAATGTTGAATTACATTATGGGTGCTAGCATGATTTACTGTTTTCCCTATTACATGTTGTTTGTATCTGAGTTGATTGCAGTATGTAATTACTAAGCCTGGATCAGAACCGAGTCTGAATCAGAGGTATATGATCAGAGGAGGGCTGAGACAGATTATACAGATTGTGCATTGATTTGTTTGATATTCAGATATACCGCCTCGGAGATTTCCAGAAAGGGGTAGTACTTCGTCTGAACAGATAGATGAATCAGAAACTCAACTAGAAGAAAAGATGAAAGAATTTCAGTTGTTACAGCCGCCGATTCTGAATGGTTCCGAGACATCCGAAGATTGTCAGAACTGGTTTGATGATATAGAAATCTTGTTCGACTTACTTGATTGTACAGATGAATAGAGAGTTAAGATGGTGCCTTACCAGTTACGAGAAGCCGCCAGGAATTGGTGGATAACCAGTAGAAGAATGTGGGAACAGAGAGGTACAATGATTTCGTGAGAAATATTCAGAACTGAATTCTATCGAAGATTTTTCTCAGCTTCGTACCGAGAGGACAAGAGATTAGAGTTTGAGAATTTGAGCCAAGGGCAGCTGAATATTGACCAATATATTGCTAAATTCTCTACTCTACTGCATTTTGCTCCTCATTTAGCTGGAAATGATGAAGTTGTAGTGAATCAGTTCATCAGAGGGTTGAATTCGGAGGTAGTTGCATTTATGAATTTGCAACGACCTTATCATTTTGCTGATATCTTGAGTAGAGCAAAGAGAGCGGAGATGAGTCTGATTAGACAATTGACAAGGTTGTGTGTGAAGCCACTTCAGACACAGCAATCCCCTCTTCGATATGTTCACGGCAGTACGAGTGGGAAGCAAGATTTGCTGATAGCTCGAAAGAAGGCATTCAAGAAGCTAGGAAGCAGTTCATCTAGATCCAGCGTTTCTGGTCCAAGCCATACTGGGGTGTATTGCAGGAGTTGCGGAGGGAGACATCCCACCGAGCAATGCCAGGGAGTGACTGGTAGATGCAACATTTGTGGAGAGCCGGGACACTTTGCTAAAGTCTGTCCCCAGAAGCGTTCTCGAAGATTGTAGGGAACAGAGTTCAGTTGAAAACACAGATCTAGAATTCACAACAGGTACCATTCTTTATGATTCTATTGCATATGTATTGATATATACTAATGCATTTGTTAAGAATATCTTTGACTGAGTTGCATGGAGATATGCTGTACCTGTTGGGTTTGTATGTACTGTAGTATTGATGTCCTTGCTTGTTGAGGAAATGTGGATATCAGAGATTTCTGTATATATTGTATATTACAGTAAGATGATAATGAAATAGAAATAGCTTATGATGTACTTGTGTTCCTGATTTGAACGCATTATTGATATGTATATGCTGAACAAGTATAGACATATTGGAGAATTTTTCCAGAAATGGTAAGAGTCAGATCAGAGATGACTGATCAGTGGAGATACCACGATAAGGATTCTAGATTTAGAATTCCTTTGATATCTGTATTGTATATGACTCGATTAATACAGAAAGGAGCAGATTGCATCCTTATGTATTCAGTAGATCCACTAAAATCGAGCCTAGCATTGGCAGATTTGCCAATGAAGTGTGAAGTGGCTGATGTTGCCAGATAAGATTTTAGAATTGCTTTATATCAGAAAGATAGATTTCAGAATTGAATTCAGGTCATATACTGATTGTTGTTTTAGAATTCAGTACATAATGGTATTGAGTGTACATAATGATACAGAATAAATTGAAAGATCAGTAGAATAATATCGACCAGGAGTTACATATGATTTAGTGTTTCTGTTTGGCATGTGTCAGTATAGTCAGAGACGTTCTGATGATTCTATGCTCATTATATCTATGATATATTGATATAATTATAGCATCTGGCTGATTGAATCGAATATTAGAAAGATTGTATGGAATATTTGAAGATTGTGTTGAATATTCTGAGAACTATGATTAGTGTATACAGAAATTGTTCAGATAAGAATTTGCTTGAAACAGATGGTATTCCGATTAAGCAATATCTGAAGTTAGTATACAGATTGACTTTGATACAGTTGAGTTATGATCAGCGACCGAGAATGATATCAAGATCAGAAATATCAGAAATGTCAGAAATTATCTTGTCTAATTGGGCAGATTATCTTATTCGATTATTGCTTTACATCTGCTGAGCATTGTTATTGTTCTAAATCAGTATTTGTGATATCTTTTATTGTTTGGGAGCACATTTTACTTGCAGATGAGATATAGCAGTTGATCAGAACGACATGAAGATATTCACCAGAAATCCTTATATTATGAGTTCACTGAACTCACTAGATTTGTATAGGATATTGATATTTTATTTCTGATTTGATATTGCTGTTATTTTGAATTCGTATATGATACAGATTGCAGTGAACCGTTGAGATTATATACAGTTCAAATTGTATCAGAGTTGATTTCGAGAGTTACAGCCGTTCAGAAATATGATCAGAATGTTCAGAGTTAGATTTGATAATCAGAACAGAGCCTCAGTCAGAATAACAGATATGTGATTCTATGTTTTGTGTGAAACTGATTATTTTGTGGTATCAGAATGTTTCAGAATTGTATAACAGAATTGATATCGAAAGTCAAAGCCGAATACCACGTAGGTAATTCTTCTTTAATTTATGTTATTAACTGATTTGTTTATGTCGAATAGTTCGAATCTGGAATCACAGATAGTGTCAGAAATGCACAGTAGTGGATTCAGTTTTCATTCTGATGTCTGAGAATGTATTGTATTCGAACAGATAAGTTTGATATAGACAGATTAAATCAGTTGTGGCAGAATTTGTACTTAAATATTGGCAGAAATGGTACTGATATGTCTGAATCGCCAACAGAAAAAGACAGAAAGATAGAATTCAGAAGATTTATTACAGATTATGTATATTTTTGAATAGAAATGGGAGTGCATTTCTATGGCTTTCGTAATGAAATTACCGCCATTTTCTACAGATTGTGATATGTTATGATTATGATTGACAGATTGTTCAATCTATATATATTAGTTTGTACAAGATGATGTACAAACATGACCAAATGACAAGATCGATGTCAAGAAAAGGTCAGATTAAACAGAATGTTGAAGTAGATTATATCAGATTGTGATTTTTGATTTATTTTGCACTTATGGCAGATTACCCCATAAGTTATGTCGCAGATGATTCACCGACTGATAGATAGTCAGAGTTTACTATCCAGATATTAGAAGACATTGGTAGAACTTTAGTGCTGGATGTTAGCACTAATTGAGATGATTTATTGTCACTGTATGACTTACTGCATGACGATAGCTATTAAGATAAGTTCAGAATAAACAGATTTAAAGAACCAACGTCGGATGATGACGATTGGTATTTGAAACTGAAGATTTCATATGTCCTTGATTAGGATAAACATAATTGATAACAACTTATAGTACTGATATGTTATAAGCTGTGGATTGGCATATACGGATGTTGTATAGCCAGTAAGATAAGATTGATTCTGTCAGAAGGAATTGGAAAAGTATTATGATGATATACTTAGTGAATTCTTATTCCAGATTGGAATCAGGGATTGAGTTTCAAGTTAAACTCTAGTATACACTTCTCCTGATATATCTAAATTGATTACTTATGAGTTCGAGGACGAACTCAGGTCTAAGAGGGGGAGAAATGTAATGCCCGAGAATTATAGAATTGATAAACCAAGATTATTAATCTTCGTTAACGTGAGACTCGGAAGATATGAGAATGCATGACATGCATTGAGGGAAGAAAAGACAAGATTATAAGGTGTTGTAAGAATCGAAAATTAGAATTTTGAAGATTGGCAAGACCGCACCCGCGCCCAGAACAGGAGTGCACCCGCGGTCATGCAATGGTGGATTTTTGCAAGAAAGGCCGAAGCCACACCGCACCCACGGTGCAACCAAGACCGCACCCGCGGTGCATGGACAGTAAGTTGGCAAGAAATTCCGTAGCATCACCGCACCCGCGGTGCTAGCCAGAGCGCACCCGCGGTGCTGATACCGCACCCGCGGTACAGAACAGCGCGCACCCGCGGTCGATACTTCCGAGAAATGTAATGATAAACATACAAGAGCGCACCCGCGGTGCAGCAAGGACCGCACCCGCGGTGCGACGTGCCGTGCAAGAACTATGCCACGTTTTCAATTATGCATGTAGTATATATATAGGTGTCAAACGAAATCTCCTTCATTCTTCAGAAAAAAATCGAGAGATTGGGGAGGAACTTGATATTCTGGAGCTTAGAATTTAAGTTACGAAGAATCCGTGTATCAGAATTCAAATCTGAACGCAGCATCGTATTCCTCTCGACACAAACTACACAAGGACGTAAATTTTGTTACGTTTTGAGATGTTTTGAAAATACGATATTGTTAGAATTGAATAAGATTCAGATATGGTGTTTCTGCTACCGTAGACATTGTAGAATTGAAGACAGATTAAAGAACAGACTGTTTATGTAATTGTTATGATTTTTGAAAGATATTGACTGAGATTCCATATCAGAATTGTGTTAGTATTCAGATTATGAATTGTATGGATACAGATTATGAGTTCCAGTATTATATTTGTGATGTTTAGTTTGACGGGGTTATTCAGATTGTATTGTTATGCCATCGAAACATCAGTTGATTTATATTGATCAGATTCAGTATTGATTGAGATTGATCAGACTCAGTAATTACTCAGATTGTATTGTCGTGTTGATGATATGACTCAGATTGTATCTTGTTCAGACATTGATGAGATTGTATATTGAATTAAGTATTGATCAGAACAGATTGTATATTGAGTTATTCATTGATACTATGTATTCGATATTGTCTTTTCAGATTGAGATGGACAGAGTTGAATACAGATCATCATCTTCGTCAGACCGGGACGACAAAGGTATAATTCATGTGATGTTCGGGAAGACACAACTCAAATAGATCCTATTTGAGTTTCCCAATAAAATCACATACTAGATTTTGGTCCTGCAGTGCCCCGAGCACAAATTTACTATATTTTAAATGTTTATGCATCATGATCACGATTTTTATGATTTTTTAAAAATATACATTGCCTGCTGAATTTAATGAAAATTGCATTGTGTATGATTTTTATAAGTGATGTAAAATGATGATGTTTTGAATGATGAGAATTATTTGTGGCTATCGAAATATATGTAAATGTATAAGACGTATATGTAAATGATGATGATGAGGCCTAAGCATAGTGGTTGGATAATCCTGTCACTGATGTCCGACAGCCACCGGGTACCGCGGTTCTATGTATGATGGATCCATCGTAAATGATGATGTACAATAGTCACCTTTAATGAACTGAATTCGCTAAATGATAAATGTTGAATGATGATTAATAATGAACTGTTTTGACACATCATGATTTCATATGACACGTTTATATTAAGCTTTTAAATCTCATGAAAGATATGTTGAGTATGATATTTTTCACTGCTGTGTGTTATGTATAGGTATTTGTTATTTATGGTACATGTGTATTGAGTCTTTAGACTCACTAGGCTTGTGTGATGCAGGTGAGTTCAATGTCGAGGGGACAGGAGGTGCTGAACTCTGAGTCAGCAGACATGGTGGGAGACACGACCCGAGGACCTCATGATTTCCGCATATTTATGATTTCATGTTGTTTAGAGGATATGAGTATCTTATACGCTGTTTTATTTTACTGTTTGATGTTAGGATTTTTACTCGTTGTTTCTCCTTTACATTTTTATTGGTAATTACTTATGAAAATTTTTAAATAATGTTTTTATGTAGGACTGCAAGCATGAGATTTATTTAAATGTTTAATTTCAAAATGAGAGCTTTATAAAATAATTATTTACGCACTTTTGAAAAAACCGTAGTCGTTACAGTTGGTATCAAAGCAAGGGCCCTGTATAGGGTTGTGCTTCCGCCAGCTTCTGGATCTCAGTCTTCAAAACATCAAGTCTATAAGTAAGCGTTTATATTTTAAATGTTTAAAATGATTTAATGTTATTACATGCATGCTTTCATGATTTAATGTACATGTTTAAATGCTTTTACGACTCAAGGTTTATTATTTTAAAAACTAGATTAATTGCATGATGGGTTACGTTTAAAAATTGGACTGTATTCAGATATGCCTCCCAGACGTGTTCCCAGGGCAAATAGACAGGATGAGATTCCTGAAGGGGGCAGGGGACCTCCACCACCACCGCCAGGGGACCCAGCTACCCGAGTTCTGGAAGTTATGGCTAGGCTATTGGAGCAGGTTCAAGAGGCTCCTAGGCCTCAGGTGAATGTTTTTCAGCAGTTCCGTTGGCTCAACCCAAAGGCGTTTGGGGCTTTACTGATCCGTTGTTAGCAGAGGGGTGGATTCGATCGCTAGAGCTGCATTTTGAGTATCTGTAGATGAGGGATGGCGACAGGCCAGTGCATCATCTATATTTTGAGAGACGATGCGCCCATGTGGTGGGATGGCGCCGCTCATGCTATGAACTTGGCTATGCTTACCTGGGCCAGGTTCAAGGATTTGTTCTATGGGAAATACTTTCCATCCGACATCAGGGGCCGCCTATAACGGCCCGAAAGTTCGTATTTGAAAATTTGCGGAAAATTTAAATTTTTTTTTTAAAAATAATCAAAATGCCTCCTTCATAAAATAAACTGATAAATCAAGTTTAATGTTCAAAATAGCAGCGGAAGAAACTATTGTTTGCAAAGTAACAGGTTAAAGTAATCCAACAACTGATAAAAATGTTTGAGCATAAAAATGGTAAATGCTGTAAATGAGGTCCACGGGTTCCACTACTGCCGACCCAAGCTAGCACACTGGTCCCCGCACTCAGCCCCGACCTCATCAGAACCTACAACAACCAAGTCTAGTGAGTCTAATTACTCAGCATGCATATATCGTAAATAAGTATATAATATAATAAAATTGCATGGGAGTAAAAATATCATGTCATGAGGCATAACGTGAAAATAACTTATCATGAGCAATTATGATACGTGCATAAATGAACAGAGAATAATAGTAAAAAATTTTGCTCCTTGGAGCCCTGTAATGAAATAACATGTAAAAATTTTTTGTTGAGATTATGTTCTACGCAAGTGGCCTCTGCACTGAGCTGAACTGAACTGACCGGTAAGTGACCACCGGGTGAAGTAATGATTCGTCTGATCAGACTAATGCCACAGTATACTTGGTGGAACCGAACTGAACCGGTAAGTGACCACCGGGTGATACAATAATCCCATGATAGTGAAATGGCCACAAGCAATATCGCATAAATCTCAAAAAAGAATATTTTATATTTTTATGCACGTAATATAATTAAATGACATAATTAAATATCATGTATTATTTTACCAAATGGGTTGGATCGTTCCCATTCTCGCTGCGACCTAAATTTAACATTAAAATATGCAAATGATTTTCTTTGACAAAACTATGCAATTAAATCCGAAAACGCGACAATTACGCCCAACGACATCGTATTTAATCATGACTCCTACCAACCCAAACCAACACCGAACCATCATATAGTCATGATTAAAATACGCCTAAAATGTTGAAATAATGCTCCTAAATTTACAGTACTCGAAATTTAGTGAATGGAGGCCAAAAACGTAAAAAGCTCTTTCGAGAATCATTTTGGCACATTGCACCGTAAATTCTCGTACGACCTCTAAAATGATTCGAATCACGAACGGCAAAAACCATGGCCTTCCTAACTCAATGAGGCACCGCCCAGTCCAAGGCCATAGGCTAAAAGCCAACCAAGAACACAAACAAGCCTCTGAACCGAAGCAGCATGTTGCTGTCCAGAAATTCTAGCAACCGCACTTGTGCTTACCTTGCTTCGTTTGCGAGACTCTTGGCCATTGGGGCTTGCACCACCGACCAGAGCCTCTTTCCAAAATCCTAAGGAATGGTTTGAAGCATGGCTAAGGGCTCTAGGCCAGCCACCATCCGAACCACACCAGAAAAGCGACCATACTCCCAGCCGTGAGCAAGAAGCTGCACGCTTGGGCTATTGCTATCGTTTTTCTGTCATGGATCGTTCCAGTGGTCATTTGATTGACCATGGCATGATCTAGACATCAAGGGTATGGTATGAACCATGGATAAGGACCAGAGGCCAACCAAGATCCACACCACTCTCTAAAACCGAAACATTGCATGCAATAAGGGGAAAGGGCCGAGGGGCTGTTCTTGTTTGTTTTGGTTAAAAACCGATTCCACCATGGACCAAGCCTCGAAAGGGCAATTTGATCATGTCTTAGACATGATAGGGAGGTGTTATAACCATGGCTATAGGCCTTTGGGGCAGCCAAGATCAGAAACTCTCCCCTTCACAGCAAGGTGACAAAAATCGAACCACAAATGACACTAGGAGGGAGTTGCTGTCATGGATCGATTTCCAGCATGCATGGGCTTGAAATATTGGACCAATATGATCCTAACATGTCCTAGTACATGTATAGATGCAGCCTTGGGAGCCTATGGTCGAACCAATACCTGAAATAATTAAAACAAGCCAACCCGTGAGGTAGCAAAGGAAATCCGAAAAATTCTGCATGTGCATTTCTGAAAATATGTTGATGTATCTCGGTTTTATTTTATTAAAATCACGTACTAGTGATGTTTAAACATATCTATATGGCTTGATTGAAGAGCAAATAAAAATATATACATGCATTGGTTCGTTTTGAATAGAAAACGAACGAATATGACGACGCGGTGCGGAGGTGACAGAGTGATCTTCATTTCTTGCTTCTAATCGATTTTTATCTCTTAATCTTGCTAAGAGGATCACGTTTTTTTTTACAATGAGAGTGCTCTGAATTTCGGTGCTGAGGAAGAGGGGGAAATGGTTAAGAGAGTGAAGGGGAGTTGCAATATAAAAGGGATTCAAATGGCATGACCAAGTCTTGCTCCCTTTTGAATTTGAAATGGTTTGATATCAAATATTCTTGGAGGGATAATGGAGTATGACAGATTCTTCATGTCCAACAAGGCTGGGATACTGATGGATTGATAATTAATGGTGATTAAAAGTGAAAGGATTATCACACTAAGAAATAACAAGGAATGGGTCAAAGGTGGTGAGTTATCAAAGAAATGCTTAATCATCTAGGGGTGGCCAAAATTAAGCTAATAAATGGAGGGTAAACATTACTTAGTTAGTGTATTTTAAATCTTTAGAGTCTCATCTATCCTTTCAATAATTTAGTGAATTAACACATTAATTATGAAACCTAAATGAACTTATTTCCTACTTACCTCAAGTTACTTAAATAATTCCTTAAACCTCCTTTCAACTTAAATTAACTTATTAGTTAGCTAAAATAAATTCTGAGAATGTTTTCTTAATATTAAATTTTATCTTAAAACTCCAACTCCAGTTCGGCCTCACTTAATTAACTGATAAGATAACATTTAAACTACTGCATAAAATAATTAAATTTTAAATAAAAGAATTTAAATACTCATGAAATAAAAATCATTTTAATTTAAGATACTAGGAGTTATGCATGGCTTATACGTAGTCTAATTTACGGGTTCTACACCGCCTGACGAGGGAGTTCATGAGTTTCCGGCAGGGGGACGTATCAGTGGCGGAGTTTATCCGCAAGTTTTATAGGGGCTGTCATTTCGTGCCCATGACAGCGGAAGATGCCGGTCAGAAGCTGCGGCACTTCATAGATGGACTGAGACCTACCCTTCGTCGGGATGTGATGTTGATGAGACCGGCGAGTTACGATGAGGCCACAACCTTCGCTTTTCAGGCGGAGCAGGCGCTGCGGGACATAGACTTTCAGATGCAGAGGAAGCAACATCAGACACAGCTTAGTTCTCCGCCACAGAAGAGATAGTTCTCAGGACCACCAAGGCAGCAGGGGCAGCAGAGACCTCCTCAGGCGCCATGGGAGCCTAAACCAGATCACAGGAGGCTATGCCCGCAGTGCAATAAGTTCCATGTCGGCAGGTGCTTATGGGAGACTTTCAGATGTTTCGTTTGTTGACAGGAGGGCCTCAAAGCAGCGGACTGCCCAAAGATCACAGGACCCACTACTGGCCGAGCCTATGTAATGCATGCCGAGGAGGCCGATGCAGAGCCAGACTCGACACTGATTACTGGTAAACCTGTTGTTTAAGATTTTAATTTGCCATACAATTGCATGGATTTTATGCTTGCATTAGGATTTATTTGGGGGATTTTTTTTAACTTAGAAAGATTTAGGATGCATGTTTACCTAGGTGGGGAATAAGAATTTAATTGGTTGATTGGAGGAATTTTAAGGACCAAAGTTCAATTTTCGAACTTTAAGGGGTTAAATTGAAATTTTCAATTTTTTGAAGTTCAATTTTGAATTTTTGAGAATTTATGTTTGGGTTAATTCATAGAATTTTGGGTTAATTGCCTATAAGAAATTCCTTAAGTTCCACATTATTAGATATGATGGTATGTTTTGTCGTAGGGAGGATATATATTACAGGTGTAGCCACGCATGCATTGCAAGATTCAGGGGCTACACATTTGTTTATAACTTAATCTTTCGTGAAGCGATTAGGAATCATACCAGTAGCGATGGATTCAGGGTTCATAGTATCGATTCCATCCGGGGATAAAATGTTCACTTTCCAGATAGTGAAGAGATTGGAGCTTCGGTTACAGAAGTATGCGGTGCACGCAGATTTGATAGTTCTACTGTTGCCAGGGTTTGATATCACCTTGGGCATGGACTGGCTATCTTCTCATGGTGCAGTCATAAACTTTCGACAGAGGTCAGTGTCTGTCAGACACCCAGTAGGAAGCCATTTGTTTTCGAGGCAACTAGACATTAGCAGATGTCGCACGTCATTTCCTGCATGTGTTCGAGGAAGCTTATGAGGAGAGGCTTCCAGGCATTCTTAGCCAACATCGTATCAATGGCAGATCCAGACAGTCATAGGATGGAGGACACTGATGTAGTCAGGGAGTTCTTCGATGTTTTCCCTGACGATGTTGCAAGCATCCCACCAGACAGAGAGGTGGACTTTTCGATTGAGCTCATGTTGTGCACAGTTCCAATATATAAAGCACCCTACCGGTTAGCGCCTGTAGAGATGAAGGAGCTCAAGGATCAGATTCAAGATCTGCTGGATAAGGGCTTCATTCGCCCTAGTTTTTCTCCTTGGGGCTCACCAGTTCTTTTTGTTAAGAAGAAGGATGGCAGCATGCGACTGTGCATTGATTACAATTAAAAATAAGTATCCGTTACCGAGGATCTATGATTTGTTTGATCAGCTTCAGGGAGCATCAGTGTTCTCCAAGATAGACCTCCGATCCGGGTATCATCAGCTGAAAGTGAGAGAGCCCGATTTGCGTAAGACATCCTTCCGGACGTGTTGCGGGCACTACGAGTTCTTGGTGATGCCCTTCGGCCTGACGAACATGCCACCGATCTTCATGGATCTCATGAATCGCGTGTTTCAGCCATACTTGGATCAATTCGTCATAGTCTTCATTGACGATATTCTGATCTATTCGAAGAGCAGGGAGGAGCACAGTTCGCATCTGAGGAGAGTATTGCAAACTCTACATGATAGATGACTATATGTCAAGTTCAGCAAGTGTGAGTTCTGGCTTGATAGGGTGGCATTCTTGTGCCACATTGTATCTCATGATGGCATAGAGGTCGATCCTAGCAAAGTAGAGGCAGTCAGAAATTGGCTTGTTCCGAAGAGCGTGACAGAGATCCGTAGTTTGTTGAGATTTGAAGGCTATTGCTGGAAGTTCATCCAGGGCTTCTCTTCTATTGCGATGCCTATGACCTCCTTGACGTAGAAGAAAGCCAAGTTTATTTGGGAACCGGGGTGTCCGGAGAGCTTTGACAGACTGAAGTAGGCTTTGACCACTGCACCAGTGCTTGATATGCCATCTGGGCAGGGAAAGTTTGTGGTCTATAAAGATGCATCGAAGCTTGGTCTGGGTGCAGTTCTGATACAGCAGGACAGAGTGATAGCCTACGCATCCAGATAGCTAAAGGTCCATGAGAAGAACTATATAACTCATGACCTCGAGCTAGCAGCCGTGGTATTTGCCGTGAAGATCTAGATACACTATCTGTATGGGGAGAAGTGTAGGATTTTTACATATCATAAGAGCTTGAAGTACTTCTTGACACAGAATAAACTGAATATGCGACAGAGGAGGTGGCTTGAGTTGGTGAAGGACTAAGATTGTGACATTAGCTACCATCCGTAAGGCTAATGTGGTTGCAGACGCTTTGAGCAGGAAGCACGCAGTGATTGCTCATCTGTAAGTGCAGGGACCGCTACAGGCTGAGATTCAGAGAATTGAGCTTACAGTTTATGCCAGGGGCGAGGCCCCGAATGTTGCTACTCTGACAGTACAACCGACTCTAAGAGACAGAATCCGGATAGGGCAGACTTCTGACAAGCAGTTACAGAAGTGGAAACAGAGGGACGAGGCTAAGTGCCAGAGACTGTATACATTTGTGTACGGCATAGTAAGAAATAGAGACAGCCTGTGGGTTCCAACAGTGATTCCCTTTGAGCAGATATCTTGAGCGAGGCCGACAGCACCCCGTACTCCATCCATCAAGGGAGTACAAAGATGTATAAGGATCTACAGACTCTGTATTGGTGGCCGGGCATGAGACGAGATATTCTGCGTTTTGTCTCCGAGTGTTTGACTTGTCAGCAGGTTAAGGCAGAGCATCAGAGACCTGGAGGGAAGCTGAGACCACTCCCTCTTCCCGAGTACCATGGATTTTGTGACAGGGATTCCGAGGACTACTGTAAGATTCAATGCCATCTAGGTGATTGTTGATCGGCTCACTAATTCAGCTAATTTCTTACCGATCAAGAAGACATTCACCATGACTTAGTACGCAGAGATGTACATCAGAGAGATAGTCAGACTCCATGGAATTCCAGTTTCCATCTTGTCAGACAGGGATCCTAGGTTCACGTATGCATTTTCGAAGAGTCTTCACCAGGCGCTAGGTACTAAGTTATTGTTCAGCACTACCTTCCACCCTCAGATAGACGGACAGTCAGAGAGGTGATTCAGATTCTGGAGGACAAACTCCGAGCATGCATGATCGACTTCTAGGGCTGCTGGGAGCCGAAGTTACCTCTTGTGGAGTTCACATACAACAACATTTATCAATCATCGATAGGTATGGCTCCGTACGAGGCACTTTACGGGAGGAAGTGCAAGTTTACAGTTTTTTGGGAAGAGGTAGGAGAGAGTAGAGTTGGGTCCGGATATTGTCAGGAAAAAAGTGGATTTAGTGGCCAGGTTTCGGGACAGGATGAAGACTGAACAGAGCCGTCAGAAGAGCTATGTTGATCAGAGGCAGCGAGATCTTTAGTTCGCAGTAGGGGATCATGTGTTCGTGAAGGTCGCTCTAATGAAAGGTGTGATGAGGTTCGGGAAGAAGGGCAAGCTTAGCCCTAGATTCATCGGACCATTGGAGATCCTAGAGAGAGTGGGGACACTTGCGTACAGAGTTGCCTTACCGCCGAATCTGGTGGGAGTTCATAATATGTTCCACGTCTTCATGCTGCGAAAGAACATGTTGAACTCTTTGCATGTGCTTAATTATGAGCCACTCCAGCTGACACCGCACCTATCATTTGAGGAGAAAGCAACTCAGATACTGGATAGGCAGGAGAAAAGGCTCCAGAACAAGGTGATCCAGATCCAGATGGTCAAGGTCAAGTGGCTGAATCACTCCTAGGACGATGATACTGTGGAGACCGAGACTGAGATGAGTAGCCGCTACCCGGAGTTATTCGGTACGTTTTAATTTCGAGGACGAAATTTTATTTAAGGGGAGGAGAGTTGTAAGGTCCAAAAATTTAATTCCCGTAACCTGAATGCATACAATCTAGGATTTTTATTTAAATTATGTGTAAATATTTTTGTGAATTTTATGCATGATTATTGCATGGTAGAATTTATTTCATGAAATTTTAAAGGTTCATGCATTATAGATTTTTAAGTTGCATTTCGCACTCGATCGAGGAACAGAGACCAGAGAATTATCAGGAAAATTATTTTATTTCATTACTAATTTTTATTAATTAATAAGGTGTTTTTAAGTTATTTTTCAAAAACAGGCTTTATAGAGTATTTTTACCCGCGGAATTTTATTTTTATCAAGTACGCAAATTTTATTGAATCGGGGACTTTTTGAGAGTTCGACTAATATTTTCAAAAACATTCCAACACGGAATATTTTTCTGGATTGTGTTTGGACTTAGTAAGCCTACTTTTAAGCTTGTTGGGCTTAAATTTTTTTTTAACTTTTATTGAGCAATTAGGGCCCATTAGTTTATTTGCTAACTATTTAAATAATACTAATTAACCCTAAAACTAGTTTAACCTAAACTTAATTCTCTGCACTCAGCCGCCCACCCCCTCCACTCATCAGCCTCCTCGTGAGTTCAACAACAAGGGAATTCGGTTCTTATTTTTCTTCAAACTCAAGCTTTCCCCACATCTCGGGTGTGCTTTCCTTCGAGCATTGGTGCAAAAAAAATATCAGGTATGCCACGTACTTTTGTTTTGCATATTACACGCCATATACATAATGATGTGTGCCATTTATTATGCGAAATTCTCGATCCAGTTCATGCAAGAAGGATTTTCGGTTTTCAAGATATTATTGCCTTTTTTTTTCGTATTTCTACTCACGGTTCTTGATGTGTTTGCAAAGAGACTATCCTGAGGTGTTGTTGTAGGGTGTGAGGGCTGTGAGTGACACTGTCACTAACCTGGAACTGATGGAGTACGATGAAAGGGGATCGATTAAGGTGCCCAAATGCGCAACGAAAGTTTCAAAAATTGTTTTTCCAGGCAAAAATTCGAGCACCTCATGTACTAGTGTGTAGCATATACAAAAACACGAATTGTCATACATAGGGTGTTTAGAAATATACGTATCAATCACAATAGATTGATGATAGATCCAACCAAGTTGTAAACAACTTTTCTCTTGAAAGGATGAACTTCTACAATCTTTCCTTGAGCACACCTTGCTCAAAATTAAGCTCACCACCAACTAGGTAGATCCACTATTATTTTGCACTAGAAAAATAGGAAGATTTATCTTTGAGAGGTGTAGGTAATCTTCAACAATTGAAGAACAAAATTGGGGAAAAATTGAAAAAAAAAATTCGGCCAAGTGATGGGGTGGAGAGAAGGGGTTGCTTTTCTTGGTGTTTGAAAAAGTAGAGACCACCTTTTGCATGCCATGCAATTTTTTTTAATAAAAAGTATTACCTAACTCTTCACCTCCCAAGCATGCAAAACCTATTAGGGATTGTAACAATTACTAAGCCCATGGACTTTAATTTAATTGTCTCAAACGTATTTGAGCCCAAGTAAACCTTACTTGATTTTACTCAAGTCGACTAGTTGAAGAAATATTTCCTATTGGGCTCTACACGACCCAATATGATTTAATTAATTCAACACTTGAATTAATTTAATTATTTGGACTCTACTAGGCCCACCAATATTTAATTAATTTAATCCATAAAGATGTTTATGAAAATCACAATTTTCAAAAACATTATTTGTTTGGCCAACTTTTAATTTAGGCACACTTCCTCAAATTAAAAATTACATTCCACTTATAGAAGTCATACTTCTATTTTATTTACGCTTATAAACTCCTTTACAATCCGTTCAACACATTGAACTATTTTACTTCTCAACGGGATCTAGAAAGCTAGTACTTGTGTTGCTCTCAATGGTTCATTGATACAACTAGCCGTGGATTCACATCTCCATGTGATTCGGATTAAATTTGTCCTTATACGAGCATACCCAATTGCTCCATTATTAATTATCAATTCCTTGATAATAAGAACGTCAGAACTCAAGTCTGATAGTACCCAACCAATCATGTTAAACGCCTAGCAGCATCGCTTACATGATTCCCTAGGTATCAAATGATAGTGCCTGCAAGAACCATTCTACTATGGTTAGCGTACAGTACGGTCCCTTCAACTCATATATCCCGACCGATTCGACAACCATTGGTGTATCGAGATTTGTCAATGAATCGATACTATGTGTCATGTTGTAGTTGCATCGATGGTGTAATCTATGAAACCCCTTTCATAATTACCACCATATTCTGATCAGATATTTCATACTACATACACGTAGGATATCCATATCCGAAGGTAAGCGGTGAATCCCCGACTACAATGCATCGACTCCTATATATTTCGACAAAACACCCAACCCTGCCACCTGATGACCTTATGAGAGTCGGTAAACAAGTCAAAGTGTAATGCTAGCACATAGAGTCTCCGCTGGAGCTCGACGAACTGCTCCCTGCCCTCTTAAACTGTTTGCCCTTAGCTTTCAGTTGATCTTTTCGTCCGCTGCTACTACCACCGCTATCGAATCTTGAAGGAGGTTGTACTGGAGGTAGTGGTGGTCTCGGACTCGGAGCAACATACGGAACACTCCGTTGCCTAAGCAATCCTGCTTTTGCTCCTTTGGCGCAGTTCAATGCTTCAGCGAAATTATTGGGTCTCCCAGTATTAACCAATGTAAAGACATCAGGATTTAATCCGTTTATAAACTGATCTGCCACGGCCTCGTCATTACCTGATACATGAGGTGCAAAGCGAAGCAAGGAAGAGAATTTAGCAACGTACTCTTCAATATTTAATTGCCCTTGCCTCAGGTTTGCAAACTCAGCGCCTTTATCTTTACGGTAGGATACAGGAAAGAATCGCTGATAGAACTCCGTCTTGAACACCTTCCAGGTAATCTCTGTGCCACTCTGCTCTAATGCTCTTTTAATATTCAACCACCAATACTTAGCCACGTCTTGCAGTTGATGGCCAATGAGTTTCACTCGTTTCTCATCACTATATTCCAGAGACTCGAATAACATCTCGATATCCTCCAACCAGCTTTCACACTCGATTGCATTTTCTGTACCCTTTAGGGTCGGTGGTCGTAAAGACTGGAATCGCTTTAATAGAGTCTCCATAGGCGTAGCAGTAACATCCATCGTATCACCAGATGTGCTACCATGTTCTGGTGCTGGTGGTCGTAAAGGAACGACTGCTCTTCTAGGAGGCATGTGTCTGCTATTCAAACAGTTTAGTATACAATCTATACCAACTGTCTCAGCCCTCCTCTGATCATTTACCTCTGATCCAGAAGCGGTTTTGATTCAGTCTTAACCAATACATGCTGCAATCAAATCAGATAACACAACACGTAATAGGGAAAGCAATAAATCATGCTAGCATATCAAAATCAAGGAAGAAGACTCGATCTACCCCGCTCATTCTATTCTATCTCAATCTTCAGAACCTACTGCTCTGATACCACCTGTTGTGGGGACCCGGGCTCTAACTCTTTTCTTTGGGATTCAATGGATCGTTAATATAAAAAGTGGGTCAAAATTTTTTTTTTTGGCTCTTAACATTCATTTACATGAAAGCTAAACAAGAGGAGTCTATGTTATTTAACAACATAATGTACAAACATAAGGTACAAACATGTCTTGTTCCATCCATTCTCAACAACTAGTAATTAAATACCGTACATGTCAAAAGTACAACTACTAGTTCTTCTGCTATGCCCGAGATCAACACACTATGTCCATCTCTCATCCTCTGCGTGACCCAGATCCTGCCCCACCTGTTGTTATGCACACATACAAACATAACAACAGCCGGAAACTCCGGTGAGAACAAATCCCAGTATAAACATGTATACATGAATATAATCAATCTAAAACATGAAACATGCTATTATGAATGTCATCCATATAAACATGCAATGCAATGCGAATCAAACCATGTATGGACTGGACTCGACTAGAACTCTAGGGATCCCGGTGTGAATAAGACGTCAATGGCTGTCACCTACCCTACCAATCGAGGTGACTGTACGTCTTATTCCTAGACTTTGGTCTGAGTTGTATCAACGGCTGCAATAGGAGTCAGAGCTGCTCCTAAGCTGAGATACACCGAACATCTAGATATTTGACAATGGCTGTCAACGACTCTCCTATCTTAAATGCAATGAATATCAATCTGTAAACAAAGCATGCTCATATTCATATCTGAATATCACAATGATCTTATATGCTTGAATACAATTCTATAATCAAAGCATAATAATGTTACAAGATTTGAATATAATTCTATAAACAATTCATACTCGAAGTCGGGATACAAACTCTGTCACTCCAAATCTGAAATGGCAATGTTGAGACATATAATATCAATTCCCAACTCAATTCAACACCTAAACAAATCAATAATCAACTTCGGTGCAATCTGACGGCATAACGGCGTAATTTCTCGATACCGATCAATCCAATTCTTAACAATCACATACCCCATATCAACAACTTATAATCATCATCCAAGTACAATGTATCATGCTGAATTTACTTCATTTCAATTCAACATATATGCTGGAAAATCAATTAAATCTCATACGGTATCCGATAATCGATCCGATTACATTTCTACAATCCTCATAAGAACACATTCCATAACTCAAATCATAATTCTCCCAACACATATATATCAAGATATGCTGGAATTTAACAAAACATATACCCTTTTGAAGCCCTCGCCAAGAGGAGCAAGAATCTTAACTCAGAATACAAATCGGAAGGTTAGATCTTATGATATCTTACCCCAAAACTTTAAAAAAAACTTGAGGATTCTTGGAGAAAGTCTCGGTTCTCTGTGCTGGAAGTGAAGAAAACATGAATCAGCACAATTCTATATATATATCATGCCATGTGTCACGTTAAGAAGAAGGGGTGGATTTCTCGCGTGCAGCACCGCGGGTGCGCTCATGTCTAGACCGCGGGTGCACTCATGCTTCGGCATGAATTTTAATTTTTAAAAGTGACGACCGCGGATGCGGTCTCCTCAGCACCGCGGGTGCGGTCTTGTCACCGCGGGTGCGGTCTGTTCTTACCACGGGTGCGGTCTTGCAATGTCAAAATTAGGCACCCTACTGGACATTCACCGCGGGTGCGGTGTCTCCTAGACCGCAGGTGCGGTCTTGTCTCGGCCTAGCCTTCATAAATTTCACATTTTATCTTGTACTAAAACTCTAATTTCATGTCATGCATTCTCACATCTTTGAGTATCATATTAATGAAGACTAATAATTCAAATCTCAAGCTCTATATCATGCATACTCATATATTCCGAGTATTTCGTCAATGAAGACTAATAATCTCGAGCCTTACAGGAAAGTACAAAATATTTCATGTGTGAGAGACCGCACCCGCGCTTAGAACAAAAGTGCACCCGCGGTCATAAATTATGAAATTTTGAATGTGCTGCCGAAGCCACACAGGAGACACCGCACCTGCGGTGCTAGGAGACACCGCACCCACGGTGCATGGACAGAAAGTTGGCAATTTTATGCGAAGCAAGACCGCACCCGCGGTCTTGCAGAGACCGCACCTGCGGTCGCTCTTTTGGGAAAATAAAAGGGCTGCCGAAGGCAATGCGCACCCGCGGTCTAGAGGTTTGCGCATCCGCGGTCGTGCGTGTTACACAATGAAATGGCCATGTGTTACTTTACATGCAAGATATATATAGAGGTGTTCATTTCCTTCCATTTCAGCTGAAACCACCGAGAGAGAGAGAAAGGCTAAGGGAGAAGGAAAGTTCTTTCACTTTGAAGTTAGATTTCTCAAGATTTAGCCATCCGAATTATATTCCGAGTTGAGATTCTTATTCCTCGCTTCAAGGGCTTCAAGGTGATGTAAGTTTCCTTCGATTCCATCATGGTTCAGATTTTATGGATTGAGGAAATTATAATATGATGGTTATATTGTGTTCTTGATATAATGAGCATCGTATATTCATTACCGGATTGAATATCGGATATCAGATGCAATTATTATAATTTCCAACGTGTGTATGCATAAGATTATGCAGATTTTCATAGTTCGAAATGGTTATGATACTGATTATGAGTTGAGGGTATTGATTATTGATATAGGATGAGATTTAGATTGATCGGTATTGAAGAATCAAGCCGTTATACCGTCGAATTGTATCAGAATCAATTACTGAATTGTATATGAGTTGCTTGGAGTTGTATATTGATAGAATGCATCTCTACATTGTCATTTCAGATTCGGATTGACAGATTTAATATTGACTTCGAGACTTTGAGTCTTCCTACGACAAGAAAGGTATAAGCCATGTTTTGTTTGGGAAGCCCCAACTCAAATAAGATATCATTTGAGTTTCCCAACCAAAATCACATACTAGAATTGTTGTATATTTGGTAACATGTTTATGAATTGTTTATAGAATTATATTCAAATCTTGTAACATGATTATGCTTTGATTATAGAATTGTATTCAAGCATATAAGATCATTGTGATATTCAGATATGAATATGAGCATGCTTTGTTTACAGATTGATATTCATTGCATTTAAGATAGGAGAGTCGTTGACAGCCATTGTCAATTATCTAGATGTTCGGTGTATCTCAGCTTAGGAGCAGCCCTGACTCCTATTGCAGTCGTTGATACAGCTCAGACCGAAGTCTAGGAATAAGACGTACAGTCACCCCGAGTGGGAGGGTAGGTGACAGCCATTGACGTCTTATTCACACCGGGATCCCTAGAGTTATAGTTGAGTCGAGTCTAGACATGATTGGATTCGCATTGCATGTTTATGTTGATGACATTCATACTATCATGTTTCATGTTTTAAATTGATTATATGCATGTATACATGTTTATACTGGGATTTGTCTCACCGGAGTTTCAGGCTGTTGTTATGTTTGTATGTGTGCATAACAATAGGTGGGGCAGGATCTCGGTCACGCAGAGGATGAGAGATAGACATAGCGTGGTGATCTCGGGCATAGCAGAAGAACTAGTAGTTGTACTTTTGACATGTACTGTATTTAATTACTAGCTGTTGAGAATGGATGGAACAAGAAATGTTGTACCTTCTATTGTACATTATGTTGTTAAATAACATAGACTCCTCTTGTTTAGCTTTCATGTAAATGAATGTTAAAAGCAAAAATTTTTGACCCACTTTTTATATTAACGATCCATTGAATCCCAAAGAAAAGAGTTAGAGCCCGGGTCCCCACAACAGGTGGTATCAGAGCCGTAGGTTCTGTAGATTGTGATAGAATAGAATGAGCGGGGTAGATCGAGTCATCTTCCTTGCTTATATCATGCTAGCACATATCATGATTTATTGATTTCCTTATTACGTGTTGTGTTATCTGATTTGATTGCAGCATGTATTGGTTAAGACTGAATCAGAACCGATTCTGGGTCAGAGGTAAATGATCAGAGGATGGCTGAGATAGTTGGTATAGATTGTATACTAAACTGTTTGAATAGCAGATACATGCCTCCTAGAAGAGCAGCCGTTCCTTTATGACCACCAGCACCAGAACAGGGTAGCACATCTGGTGATACGATGGATGTTACTGCTACGCCCATGGAGACTCTATTAAAGTGATTCCAGTCTTTCCGACCACCGACCTTAAAGGGTACAGAAAATGCAATTGAATGTGAAAGCTGGTTGGAGGATATCGAGATGTTATTCGAGTCTCTGGAATATAGTGATGAGAAGCGAGTGAAACTCATTGGCCATCAACTGCAAGACGTGGCTAAGTATTGGTGGGTGAATATTAAAAGAGCATTAGAGCAGCGTGGCAAAGATATTACCTGGAAGGTGTTCAAGACGGAGTTCTATCAGCGATTCTTTCCTGTATCATACCGTAAAGATAAAGGTGCTGAGTTTGCAAACTTGAGGCAAGGGCAATTAAATTCTTTGCCTGTTGAGTCATTGTTGGATGTCGTGTCGATGACTTCTCCGTTAGGAAGTGGATTGATATCGGTGACTACGGTTAGACATTGCATCTTACAATTTGAGGGTCATGAAATTGATCTAGATTGCATAGTACTTGGGCTAGCTGATTTTGATTGCATTGTGGGAATTGACATGTTAACAAAGTACAGAGCCACCGTGGATTGTTTCCACAAGATTGTCAGATTCAGACCAGAAATGGCAGAAGAGTGGAAATTCTACGGTAAGGGTTCCAGATCTCGGATTCCCTTGATTTCGGCTTTGACTATGAATAAGTTGTTGCAGAAAGGAGCAGATGGGTTCCTTGTGTATGCTATAGATGTACAGAAATCTAGCCCGACATTGGCAAATCTGCCAGTAGTACGAGAATTTGCAGATGTGTTTCCCGAAGAGATTCCGGGGTTACCTCCAGTGCGAGAGGTAGATTTTAGTATTGATTTGATTCCAGGTACCACTCCTATTTCGAGAGCTACGTATAGGATGGAACCGATAGAGTTGAAAGAATTGAAGGCACAGTTGGAAGATCTGCTAGCCAAGGGATATATCAGACCTAGTGTATCTCCTTGGGGCGCTCCGGTACTTTTTGTGCGAAAGAAAGATGGATCGATGCGGTTGTGTATCGATTACAGGCAACTGAATAAGGCCACGATAAAGAATAAATATCCATTGCCTAGGATCATCCTCTGTTTATTCTAAGATTGATTTGCGATCCGGATATCATCAGCTCCGAGTTCGAGATGTAGACATACCGAAGACAGCATTTCGAACCCGGTATGGACATTACGAATTCATTGTCATGCCTTTTGGTTTAACCAATGCTCCAGCGGTATTTATGGGCTTGATGAATCAAATCTTTCAGAGGTATTTGGATGATTTTGTGATTGTCTTTATCGATGATATTCTGGTGTATTCTAAGAACAGGAATGAGCATGCAGAACATCTCAGAATTGTGTTGCAGACACTGAGAAATGAGAGATTGTATGCTAAATTGTCAATGTGTGAATTTTGGTTGAATCGAGTTGTCTTTTTGGGACATATCATATCTGGAGATGGTATTTCTGTAGATCCGAGTAAAGTGGAAGCTGTGATCAATTGGTCGAAACCGACTTATGTTCCAGAGATACGCAGTTTCATGGGTCTAGCAGGATACTATAGACGATTCATCCAAGATTTCTCCCGTATTGCGAAGCCAATTACACAATTGACACAGAAGAATGCGCCATTCCTATGGTCTGAGGAGTGTGAGTCTAGCTTTCTAGAATTGAAGAAGAGGCTGACCAGTGCACCTGTCTTGATGATTCCTTCAAGTACGGGTGATTTCGTTGTATGATGCCTCTCACAGAGGTTTGGGATGTGTTCTTATGCAGCGAAGTCATGTGGTCGCATATGCCTCAAGACAGTTGAAGACTCACGAGACTCGATACCCCATTCATGATCTTGAATTGGAAGCTATCGTATTTGCATTGAAGATCTGGCGTCATTATCTTTATGGCGAGAAATTTGAGATCTATTCAGACCATAAAAGTCTAAAATACTTGTTTTCTCAGTCGAAGTTGAACATGAGGCAGCGTAGATGGCTTGATCTGTTAAAAGACTTTGATTGCGAGATCAAATATTAACCAGGGAAGTCAAATGCAGCAGCAGACGCCTTAAGTCGAAAGGTTTGCTCCTTATCCTTATCAACGATAGGTGTTACAAAGTTAGTTGAAAACTGCTGTTTCTCTGGATTAGAATTTTATACAGATAGGAGGCCACTACGACTTGCTGCTATTCGAGTTGAGCCTGATTTAATCATGAGGTTAAAAGAAGCTCAACGAACAGATCAGAATGTGCAAAGATCGATTCAAATGGTCAGATCAGGGCATTTGTCAGAATATCAGGTGCGTGAGCATGTTTTGTACGTCAATAACCATCTCGTAGTGCCCGATGTTTCAGACTTGAGACATCAGATTATGTCCGAAGCACACTGTAGTCGGTTCAGTATCCATCCTGGTGGCAGAAAGATGTACAATGACTTGAAGACACAGTTCTGGTGGAAGCAGATGAAGTCAGACATCGCAGAGTATGTGTCTAAATGCTTGAACTGCCAACAAGTGAAGGCCGAGAGGAAGAAGCCCGGAGGGTTACTTCAGAGTTTGTCTATTCCTGAATGGAAATGGGACCACATTTCCATGGATTTCGTGATGAAGTTACCCCGATCTTCCCGAGGCTGTGATGCGATTTGGGTCGTTATCGACAGATTGACCAAATCAGCTTGTTTCATCCCGTACAGAATAACTTTCAGACACGATCAGATGGCGGAGATATATGTTCGAGAGGTAGTCAGATTGCATGGTGTGCCGAAGTCTATCGTATCAGATCGTGATCCATGATTCACTTCACACTTCTGGCACAGTTTACAGCAGGCCTGAGGTACGACATTACACCTGAGTACTGCTTATCATCCTCAGACAGACGGACAGTCAGAGCGGACTATCCAGACGTTAGAGGATATGTTGAGAGCCGTAGTGCTAGATTTTTGCACTAGTTGGCAAGATTCTCTACCTCTTTGCGAATTCTCTTACAATAATAGCTACCAGACGAGCATTGAGATGGCACCGTTTGAAGCTTTATATGGTAAGAAGTGCAGATCTCCGCTACACTGGGATGACATTTCAGAGGTACCAGAACTTGGACCAAATATGATTCGGGACATGACTGAGAAAGTAAAGATTATTCAGAAGAGAATGAAGACGGCACAAGATAGGCAAGCCAAATACGCCAATGTCAGACGTAGACCGTTGGTATTCGAGCAAGGAGACAGAGTGTTTCTAAAGATTTCTCCATTCAGAGGAGTTGTCAGATTTGGTAAGCATGGGAAGCTGTCTCCTAGATACGTCGGTCCTTACGAGATCTTAGAGAAAATTGGCGACCGAGCCTATCGACTTGCTCTTCCTCCTTCGTTATTCGGGATACATGATGTCTTTCATGTGTCAATGTTGCGTAAGTATATGCCGGATATTTCTCATGTCATTCAGCCTGACGAAGCTGAACTTGATCATACCTTGAGCTATGTTGAGCAACCGATACAAATTCTTGATCGAAAAGAAAAGAAGCTCAGGACGAAGACTATTCCGTTAGTGAAAGTCCAATGGAGTCGTCATGGCATCGAAGAAGCGACTTGGGAAACAGAAGCGGATATGCGACAGAAACATCCCGAGCTATTTACTTAATGTAAGTAATTTTTCAGTCTTGATTATATTACTTGTCATATATGTTAGTAGATTGCTTGCGATTTCGAGGACGAAATCATTTCTTAGAGGGGGAGAAATGTAAGGCTCGAGATTATTAGTTTTCATTGACGTACGACTCGGAGGATATGAGAATGCATGTCATAAGAGGAAAGTACAAAATATTTCGTGTGAGAGACTGCACCCGCGCTTAGAACAAAAGTGCACCCGCGGTCATAAATTATGAAATTTTGAATGTGCTGCCGAAGCCACACCGCACCTGCGGTGCTAGGAGACACCGCACCCGCGGTGCATGGACAAAAAGTTGGCAATTTTATGCGAAGCAAGACCGCACCCGCGGTCGCTCTTTTGGGAAAATAAAAGGGCTGCCGAAGGCAATGCGCACCCGCGGTCTAGAGGTTTGCGCACCCGCGGTCGTGCGTGTTACACAATGAAATGGCCATGTGTTACTTTACATGCAAGATATATATAGAGGTGTTCATTTCCTTCCATTTCAGCTGAAACTACCGAGAGAGAGAAAGGCTAAGGGAGAAGGAAAGTTCTTTCATTTTGAAGTTAAATTTCTCAAGATTTAGCCATCCGAATTATATTCCGAGTTGAGATTCTTATTCCTCGCTTCAAAGGCTTAAAGGTGATGTAAGTTTCCTTCGCTTCCATCATGGTTCAGATTTTATGGATTGAGGAAATTATAATATGATGGTTATATTGTGTTCTTGATATAATGAGCATCGTATATTCATTACCGGATTAAATATCGGATATCAGATGCAATTATTATAATTTCCAACGTGTGTATGCATAAGATTATGCAGATTTTCATAGTTTGAAATGGTTGTGATACTGATTATGGGTTGAGGGTATTGATTATTGATATAGGATGAGATTTAGATTGATCGGTATTGAAGAATCAAGCCGTTATACCGTCGAATTGTATTAAAATCAATTACTGAATTGTATATGAGTTGCTTGGAGTTGTATATTGATAGAATGCATCTCTACATTGTCATTTCAGATTCGGATTGACAGATTTAATATTGACTTCGAGACTTCGAGTCTTCCTACGACAAGAAAGGTATAAGCCATGTTTTGTTTGGGAAGCCCCAACTCAAATAAGATATCATTTGAGTTTCCCAACCAAAATCACATACTAGAATTGTTGTATATTTGGTAACATGTTTATGAATTGTTTATAGAATTATATTCAAATCTTGTAACATGATTATGCTTTGATTATAGAATTGTATTCAAGCATATAAGATCATTGTGATATTCAGATATGAATATGAGCATGCTTTGTTTACAGATTGATATTCATTGCATTTAAGATAGGAGAGTCGTTGACAGCCATTGTCAAATATCTAGATGTTCGGTGTATCTCAGCTTAGGAGCAGCCCTGACTCCTATTGCAGTCGTTGATACAGCTCAGACCGAAGTCTAGGAATAAGACGTACAGTCACCCCGAGTGGGAGGGTAGGTGACAGCCATTGATGTCTTATTTACACCGGGATCCCTAGAGTTATAGTTGAATCGAGTCTAGACCTGATTGGATTCGCATTGCATGTTTATGTTGATGACATTCATACTATCATGTTTCATGTTTTAAATTGATTATATGCATGTATACATGTTTATACTGGGATTGTTCTCACCGGAGTTTCCTCCTGTTGTTATGTTTGTATGTGTGCATAACAACAGGTGGGGCAGGATCTGGGTCACGCAGAGGATGAGAGATGTACATAGCGTGGTGATCTCGGGCATAGCAGAAGAACTAGTAGTTGTACTTTTGACATGTACTGTATTTAATTACTAGCTGTTGAGAATGGATGGAACAAGACATGTTGTACCTTATGTTGTACATTATGTTGTTAAATAACATAGACTCCTCTTGTTTAGCTTTCATGTAAATGAATGTTAAAAGGAAAAATTTTTTACCCACTTTTTATATTAACGATCCATTGAATCCCAAAGAAAAGAGTTAGAGCCCGGGTCCCCACAATATCAATCTGAAATGACATTCCCAATAGAGACAATATCACTATACAATCTCAATCAAACCTGGATATAATCAGAATTAAATCTAATTCTGTTTCAACGGCATAACGGCGTAATCTCAATATATCCAGCAATACAATATCAGTTAGATATCAACCCCAGTATCTCATATTCAATAACAGTACAAATCTGATATCAAATCTCAATCAAATCAACTCCCAAATTCATAACAATTTCATACGATAACCGTTCTTCAATCCGGTTTAAATTATATGATGTCTAAGATATCAAGAACATCATATATGAATCCTATTCGGTTCCAGCAATATCATAACTTCAAACATATCAAAACGTAACAAACTTACGTCCAGTTGAATCCTGCATCGATAGGAACACAGTACTGAAGTTGGATTCAAAATCTAACGGGTAGATTTCTCGCAAAATCCAATCTAAAATCAAAATGTGAGGTTGGCTTTGGTTTTCTCGATTTCCTTTCTTTCTATCTAGCTGAGTGAATGTTTATATATATATATATATAAATATATATATACACATTGCATGCCAAAGATAGGTGGCTCGTCCTATGTGCTGCACGCGCGCATATGCGTGACCTTCATAGGCGCATATGCGCGAGATATAATGTCTCGACGCGCAGCATCACGGTGACTCGCACATATGTGCGCCCTCACTCGGCGCATATGCGCGAGGTCCTTAGCAATTCTTCACAACTCTCCGGTACCCTCGGGCATGTGCGCCGATCCCTGTCGCGCAGATGCGCGAGGTGTTCTGCCTATTCCGCGCATATGCGCGCAGGTCTGGTCGCGCATATGCGCGAGGCTCATTTCTCGCACAAAATTCCATTCTTCTTTTAGGCTATCCCGGTCTGATATGTTCTATCTATAATCACATAAACTAATCGACAAATAATTTTAGATTAACAACACATCAAATCTTGGGTATTACTTGGGTCCATGGTGATGGTAGGCTCCTTAGGGTCTGATCTAGGTCCTAGATGGCTTGGTTCGTGGTTGGTGCGAGTTGGTGAGAGCTTAGAGATGCTAGAGCACGAGTGGTGCCTTGTGGGTTTGAGAGGAGAAATTTCAGATTTTTCCAGCAACTGTGGGAGGCTGGTTTTCTTGAGTTTGTGGGTCTGAATTGTTGGGTTTTAGGTCCTTTTAATTGTTATTAGGTGTGGGAAAAATTTGGGAGAAATTTGGTTAGGTTTCGAGTCGATTCCGGTTAAAACCGGGACCCCGGTCCAAGTTTTAAAATGGATCGATTAAGTTTTGAAATGGGCTCAAGTTTAGGTCTAGGAATACTTATAAATATGTTTTGGGACATTTTAAGGAGTTTGGTAAGCTTCGGGTCAATTTTATAGGTCCAGGGATAAAACGGTAATTTTTGGGTTTCAGGTGAAAAATTGTCATTTTGCACCCGGGGTGAGATTTTGGTCCAGCAGTACCCGAGCACAAATTTACTATATTTTAAATGTTTATTCATCATTATCACGATTTTTAAGATTTTATGAAAATATAGTTGCCTGCTTTAATTTAAAGAAAATTGCATTCATTTTGCATGGTTTTTATAAGTGATGTAAATGATGGTGTTTTGAATGATGGGAATTATTTGTGGCTATCGAAATATATGTAAATGCAGAAGACTTATAAGTAAATGATTATTATGAGGCCTAGGCACAGTGAATGGGTAATCCTGTCACTGATGTCCGACAGCCGCCGGGTACCGCGGTTCTATGTATGATGGATCCATCTTAAAATGATGATGTACAATAGTCACCTTTAATGAACTGAATTCGCTAAATGATGAATGATGAAGGATGAATGATGAACTATTTTGGCACGCCACGATTTCATATGACATGTTTACATTAAGCATTTAAAGCTCATTAAAGATATGTTGAGTATGATATTTTTCATTGATGTGTGCTATATATAGTTATTTGTTATTTATGGTACATGTGTGTTGAGTCTTTAGACTCATTAAGCGTGTGTGATGCAGTTGTGTTCGATGTCGAGGGGACAGGAGGTGCTGAACTCTGAGTCAGCAGACATGGTGGGCGACACGACCCGAGGTCCTCATGATTTCCGCGTTTTTATGATTTAATGTTGTTGAGAGGATATGAGTATCTTATAGGCCGTTTTATTTTACTGTTTGATGTTATGATTTTTACTCGTTCTTGCTCCTTTACATTTTTATTGGTAATTACTTATTAAAATTTTTAAATGATGTTTTTAAGTAGGACTGCATGCATGAGATTTATTTAAATGTTTATTTTAAAAATGAGAGCTTTATAAAAAAAATATTTCCGCACTTTAAAATAAAACGGTAGACGTTACATTTAAACTATTTTAAAATTTGCGGAAAAAAAAAATTTTCTTAAACAAATAATAAACTTTCAATTTTAGATAAAAATAAACTGCTCGTCTAAAAATATTCGAAGTAGAAACTATTACAACCGAAATTTGCAAAAAGGTAAACATTTAAACAACATAAACAATCTTGTATAAAATATAGTATTTGAATCAACAATCACAAATTTTTAAAACATGGGCGGTCCTCGGTTTAGCCTCCTGCGCAATCCAAGTTGGCTCATTGGTCCCCATCCCTCGTCTCCTCATACTCATCCTCACCTGCATCGATCAAGCCTAGTGTGTCTAAAGACTCAACATGTATAAACTGTAAAATAACAAGTAATACATAGTAAAACCACATGGATTTTAGAGTAAAGCGTATACACTGAAACTTGAATGTATTAACGTAAACATAGATGTGCCAACATATCATAAAACTTTTCATAAACTTGCTTGCATCATACATACTTGAACATGCATAAACTTCATCATTTTGCATAGAGATATGTTTCAAAGCAAGTGACCCATACATAAATGTGTCTGATCAGACTAAACCACAATACTGGGCTGGCAAGGAAAATCCACTACCACATACATCAGATCCCCAGTCATGCTTTACCGGGCGGATTGGCCCCTGGTCATGCTTTACCGCTTTCCAATCCTGATCTAAACCCGGTCATGCTTTTCCAGGCTGGAGAGATTCCCAGCCACGTTCACCGGCTTCCAAACCCATTCATAATTTGTCACAAGACATTTAGCATACCTCAAATACATAAAACATTTTCTTTTGCACGTTGAACATACTTACATGACGTTAAGTGATTCGTTGGATCTCGCTTGGGGCCACTGCTGCACATACTAGTACGATTACATGCACTTAATTTTCATAACTTGGATGTAAAAGTCATGCTCACCCCCCGAAATGACAATTTACTTATGACGTTCTAAATCAATCGGCACTTGACCTCGTTTATTCGTCGTACTAAATCATGACATCGAACCCCAAAACAATCTCTATATGAAGTGTGAACTCTTCCCAAACATGGAATACGTGGACCTAAAAATAATATTTTTAAAGTCATGGACAAGCGTCTAGGCGCTGGACAGTGGTGCGCTGCGGCACTAGGCACTAGCAAGGCTGCAGGACTAGTGCTGCGGCGCCAAAAGGGAGTCCCTCGACGCTAGACTTGCACAGAATTGGCGCTGCGGCGCTCTTTGGTGAGCGCTACGGCGCTAACCCTGTGCACAACCAACCCAAAAGAACACATTTTGAAGCAATTTATAAAATTCATGCTCAAATGACCCAAACCGATGCAACAAGACTCAACCTAGGATGCTATGGCAATGTTCGAAACTCACACAACGCCCCAAAACAACGACACACAACAAACAACGCAACACAAACCGTGAACATTACATTTTGACACCAACACGTTTCCTACGTCTTCTAATGCAACCAAGTGCCTATCCACAAAAAACGATGCACCAAAAATCATCCCAACCTCGTATTCAATATACCTAAACGTAGCAGCGATTACCCGACGTTTCCCAGTGAAACCAGCAACAAATAAACTTCGAGAACATGTCAAGAACACATTTTCATAAAATCACAATATGAGGCGTCCCACGGAAACAATCATAACTCACTCGTTTCTTGTCCAAAAATTTTGAATTTACTATCAAATCGAAGTATCAAAAATTACTGCGTTTTATGTTGAAAATCTTTACAGAATAGAGACCGAATTTTCACAGTAAACGAAATGACAGCAGACACTTTTTTAGATCTAAAAATTTGGATCCAAAAATCATTTCAAACGTTTTTGCTCAAACCTTTTCACAACATACATGGATTTTCACACATAATAAACATCACAACATATAATATGACGAGATCGATTCAGAAACAATAAAAAATACATGCCTTAATACGATACTGAAGCTGTCACACCCTATGTCTATACTTGACATGATTACCATAATCAAAATAGGAATTGAATGATATATCTATAGTATGAAGCAATTCTATTAAGGAATACCAATTTTGATGGTTTATAAAAATTTTGGCATGATGTCCCTACATATTTTCTAAGGCAAAACTCAAGCAACAACATCTATACACATATATAAACATACATCGTATCATCCTACATATCTCAAACATACATTGTATCATTATACATATAATCATAAAGGTCGTGAAACTTGTTTCAAAGCTTGACATTAATTCGCTATAATACATATGCGGAAGCTATACAATAAGACGTCCAGGTTCTTGTCGAGGTAAGGCCGTCACAAGCATCCATTGGCGAACCGACATCCTATGTATCTTCATTACCTGATCATGTAATAAATGAGCTACATTAGTTTATAAAACTCAATAAGTTGGAATTTATACTTATCAATATGCATAGAAAGAGCATATATATCAAATCATGATAAAAAATGAACCTTTAAACCATGTCATATCATATCATATATTCATGTTCATTTTTGTACTTGAGCCTCATTAGTTGACCTGTACTACTATGCTTGCTTTATTATATAGCTACTACTGTGTTAGACGTCAGGGAGCACGTTTGACAACCCCACGTCCCATGGAAATATATTGGCCAATAGGTTTGGTGGACTTAAAACCACCCATGATGTCAACAAGCTCTATATCATATAAAAATCAGTCATTTTCCTTTTATGTTCATGTTCTTGTTCATGTTAATGTTCATGTTCATGACATAGCACCTACCTTCAATATTCATGTGTTTCTTTCATATTTAATACATAACATTGGACTATTGTGCTATGTTTTCATCAATAAACATACTAACAATGTACATATATCAATAAACAATGGGAAGCATTTGAAATTCATAATATTACTCATTATTACTTCAAGAACATGCCAACTTACAGTCCAAGTGTACGAATACTGGTTTGAGACGATGTTTCACGTTACTATACTGTCAAATATATCAATAGTTTAGTTTATATGTCTATATTAGGTAAAAGCTACTCCCTACATGTATAACAACCAAAAGAGATGAAACTTACACCCTTAGGAAGTTCTTGGGATGGAGAACTAAGTTCTCACCTTAAAATGATAAAGAAGAGGAAGGAAAGAGCTTTTGGGAAGGAATGGTTCCTGTTTCCTTCATTTTCTTGCTGTGGAAAAAGTGGAGAAATGGTGGGATTTGCTTAAAAAGTCGAAACTTATCTTTTCATATACAAAGCGGCGCTCGGGCGGTCATTTTTACCGCCCAGGCGCGGAACTCTCGGCCTTCATACAAAAAATATCATGTGCTCGCGCTCGGGCGGTCATTTTCTACCGTCAGAGCGCGGAACTCTCGGGAAAATTACTGAACTTGCAATATAGGGGCGCTCGAGCGGTCATAACTTACCGCTCGGGCGCCAAGTATTCCTTCCGGCGCACGGTTTTATTGAAAATCGCTCCAGAAACGATTTGAGACACATATCTTATATGTCATATTTGAGAATTTCAGCATTATATGACACATATTAATTCTCAATAATGGAAGAATTCATATTTTCATCTCATTTCCTACAAACTTCCATTACACTACTTTTACCTTCACATCTTACTATCACTATTGAGACACATATTAATTCTCAATACACTATGGACAATCTAGAAATCATATTCAATCTCAATACCGATATCTCAATCAATATGTAAAACATAATGAGCTAAATGACTACGTAATAAATGACGTAAAGGCATTATTATCATTTTTACGAGTAACCGGGCATTACAATTTTCCTCTCCTTCAAAGAATTTCGTCCTCAAAATTTGACTTACCATGTAGTTCAGTATATCTCTGTTGAATTTTGTCTTCTCGCTCCCAAGTTGCTTCTTCGATTGTATGGTTGAGCCATAATAGTTTCACTAAGGCTATTTCCTTGCCTCGTAACACTTTTGATTTCATGTCGAGGATTTGGACCGGCTGTTCTTCATACGAAAGATTCGATGCAAGCTCTAACCGTTCATAATGAAGAACTTGAGAATGATTGGCCAAATATTTCCGTAAACATTATGAACATTTGATAAGTTTGGTCGTAAAGCTACTCGATAGGCCCTTTCTCCTATTCTGTCCAAGATTTCAAATGGACCGATATATCTTGGATTTAATTTTCCTTTCTTACCGAAACGCAAAATGCCCTTCATTGGTGATATTTTTACAAATACATGGTCACCGACCTGAAATTTCCATTGACGACGTCGCACATCAGCGTAACTTTTTTGTCGGCTCTGGGCAGTATGCACTCTTTCTGTAATCTTAGTCACCAATTCTGCTGTCTGTTGCACCAATTCAAGACCTAATAACTTTCTTTCTCCTACTTCATCCCAATGTATTGGAGATCGACATTTTCTACCATATAATGCAGTATATGGTGTGTTGGATTGTTTGCAGAGCACCTTGAGTTGCTTCAAACAAAATATTCTCCAAGAGCTACAATAGCTCGTGTTCTAAGAATGTATACACCGATGAATTAGATCAAGTTTGGTATAGAACCAAGTGGAAAATACTCGAAATAATCTTTCGTTAAGAAACACTGATATATTTGTATATCCTGTGTAACTGAATAACCAAAAGACTATATTAGTTTTTGCATTCATTAGTTCAGTTATGGTGAGAATTGAAACTACAGATGCTCTAACTAGTTAAATCAGTTTGAAAACAATATTTAAACAGTTAAATACACAAGATATTTTTATGGATGTTCGGAGACTTCAACTGCTCCTACGTCACCCCTTCTACCACCTCGGGTAGGACTCACTAAAAGACTTTGATTTATAAAACTACTTGTACAAACCCACCCAGCTTAGGACTTACCCACTGCCTAACTGAAATCCTAGACTAGACTGAAGGCAGCACCTTCCAGTCAATACTTCTTTAACGTCTATGTGAGAAAGACTACATACACAAGTTTATTGTCTTTGTTCAAGACTGTATTTGAGTGGTGATATGTTTGTGTGTTAGAACAGATCTATGAAAACTACCCGAATGTGTTCTCACACAATGAGGGAAATATGCTTCTAATCTAAGCTGATAACACGTTGAAGTGTTCCCTCTACTGGGCTGAATGCTTCTCTATTAATCTGATATGACTTTGAAATGTGTTGTTTTCTTTTCTCTCTCGTGTTGTGTTGTGTTGTCTTCACTGATCTTCACCCTCTATTTATAAGCGTGAAGCTTGATCGTGTTGGATCTCGGTTTTCTACGTGCCCAAACGCAGCGGAAGTTTTAAAAATTTTAGATCTTGACATTCAAGATGTGTTTGGACGCTCGTATGATTTTAACAAAAAACATTCATAGGATGTTTAGAAAATTATACCTTTGGTGAATAAATCACTTGACTCCAACTACTCCGGTATTAGCGGACGTAGTTCTTGTTGTAAATCTCTACGAACGTTCTTCGATCTCCGAATCAGGTCCACGACTAGAAGATTTGTTTCTCTTCCAAATTGCACTAGAAATTTAGAAGAACTTTTGCGTAGAGATATAACACGAAAAATTCGACTAAAAAATTAAGCCAAATTTTTCTTGCAAAAGGAGGGTGAAATCGAGAGCAGCACTTGAGAGAGTTTGGGAATAGCCTAAAGACCTTTTATTGTTGATTTTAAAAAATCAAAACCCACGATTGTATGCCATGTTTTAAGGATAGGTAAATCCTTATTTTAATACTAATAATTCATTTACTTAATTAATTCAATTAATTAAGTCAATGAAATATTCTTATTGCATACCAAATCTTTTCTTTTCCAAATCACCAAAATTGTTTCGAAAACTTGTGGTCTCATTGAGGCTAGGGTTTAGCTCATCTACTACATATATTAATCAAGTGATGAGCTAATACACATAATTAACATTAATGAACTTGATTAATTAATTGAGCTAGTCCAACTAGTTTAATTTATTAATCAAAGTCCATTAAAAACTTTAATCATTTAGTATGTTGAACTTGTACTCCTACAAGCCCATTAAACATAATTCTCATTATATTTAATTTAGTATTTAATAAACTCAACGTTTGAGCTTAATAAATTAAATTAATTATAAATTCAACATTTGAATTTATTATTTAAATTATAAATTCAACTCTTTGAATTTATCACCTCCAAAATTTAATATTTAATAAACCCAACTTTTGAGTTTAATAAATTAAATTATCAAATTTTATAAATTCAACTCATTGAATTCATTCTCTCCAAATTTCATAAATTCAACTTCTTGAATTTACTATCTCATAAATTCAACTCCTTGAAATTATTTTCTCAAAATTTTACTATCATAAATTCAACTCCTTGAATTTACTATATCATAATATAAATTCAACTCTTTGAATTTATTATCTCAACGGGAACAAACGATCCAGTGCTTGTGTGACCCTCAATGGTTCAGGGATACAGCTAGCCGTGGGTTCACAACTCTTTGTGATTTAGGACAAAATCCTTTATTCGGGCTTACCCTAGTTAGCCCCATTCTTTCTATCAACACCTTGATCAAGAATGTCAGAACTCATTTCTGATAGCACCCATCGGATCATGGTAAGAGCGTCTAGTAGCATCGCCCCATGATCCCCTAGGTATCACTGATAGTGCCTGCAAGAACCAGTCGATTATGATTAACGTACAGTACGGTCCCTTCATCTCATATATCCCGATCGAATCTGCAACCATTGGTTCATCGAGGGTTGCATATTAATTCGATAACTATGTGATAACTATAATAGTGGCATCGCGTGTACTATTTGAGAACTCCTTCTCTAACGTACATCTCATACTCTGGCCAGAGATTCCATGCACTATTATTTCATTAGATCACACAGGATATCCACACCCGTAGGTGAGCGGTGAATCCCCAACTACAAAGCACTGGCTCCTATATGTGTCGCAACTGTACCCAACCTCGCCACCTGATGACTCTCCTGGAGCCGGTAAACGAGTCAAAGCACAGCCCTAGCATATAGAGCCTCAGTGTTGTCCCGGGTCGTAAGGACTAATGTGTACAATCATAACCACAGACTTATCCTCTCGATGAATGATAACCACTTGGAAAGTCCGAGGGAGGGTTGTTCGGTATAATCATCATATGACTACCCATCTGTATGTTTGGACATCTCTATGCCCTTACCAAGAAACGCAGTACACAACATCACAGATGCTAGTCTCGAGCTCAAGCGACCTTTATCCATGTTTTAGGCGGCTGAATCGACTAGGAACGAATTTAGAATATGCAGTGTTTACAAATGAGTTTCAACATCGAATTACGATTCATTTGTATTAAAGCATAATCAAGGACTTTATCTATGCTGGTTGCATGGGTATACAGATAAAGTATTACGAAACCATTAAAAGATAAATTATATTAAAATAAAGACTGTTTATTACACTTGAGTCAATAAATTCCCTAGCCAACCGTTGGCTTGCAGGGCATCTACTCTAACAATCTCCCACTTGCCCTAGAGCCAACTACCCTTAACTTTATTCCCATTGTTTCGCGATGCTTCTGAAACAATGGTCCTGGCAAGGGCTATGTAAGTGGATCAGCAACATTATCTGCAGAGGGGACTCTTTCGACTGATGTCTCCTCTTCCCACAATCTCCCGTATGATATGGAACTTCCTCAGTACATATTTGGATCGCTGATGAGACATTGGTTCCTTTGCTTGCGCAATGACACCAGTGTTGTCGCAGTACAACGGGACTGGATCAACTCCATTAGGAATAACGCCCAACACTTGGACAAAATTCCTCATCCAAACTGCCTCTTTGGCTGCATCAGATACAACAATGTATTAAGCTCGAGTGGTGGAATCCGTAATGGTGTCTTGCTTGAAACCTTTCCAAGAGACAACCGCACCATATAGCATGAATACAAAACCAGAGGTCGATTTCGAATCATCTACATCACATTGGAAGCTAGAATCAGTGTAGCTTTCCAATTTCAATTCTCCACCCTCATAGACCATGAACAAGTTCTTAGTCCTTCTCAAGTACTTAAGAATATCTTTCACGGCCTTCCAATGCATTGGACCAGGGTTCGCCTGATATTTTCTTGTAACACTCAAAGCATAAGTAACATCAGGACGTGTCGATATCATACCATACATGATACTACCAATAGCTGACGCATATGGAATACGTGTCATCATCTCTATCTCTTCATCAGTTTTGGGACACATAGCTTTAGATAGAGTAATACCATGACACATTGGTAAGTATCTTCTCTTGGACTCTTCCATAGAGAATCGTTTAATAATGGTATCGATATAGGTGGCTTGGGTGAGTCCGAGCATCCTCTTTGATCTATCCCTATAGATTTGTATTCCCAATACGTAGGATGTTTCACCCATGTCTTTCATGGAGAATTTACTGGCTAACCATACTTTAGTTGATTGCAGCAATCCTACATCATTCCCAATGAGCAAGATATCATCAACGTAAAGTATTAGTAATGTCACTGCACTCCCACTAACTTTCTTGTACACACATGGTTCCTCAGGATTCTTAGCAAAACCAAACTCTTTGATAGTGCTATCAAATCTGAGGTTCCAACTCCTTGACTCCTGCTTGAGACCATATGTTGATCTCTGAAGTTTGTATACCTTATGCTCACTTCCTACTGATGATACCTTCCCATCCGCCCCAAGCTTTCTTTTGTAGATCCATTTGCATCCTATGGGAACGATTCCCTCAGGTAGATCCACTAATCTCCAGACTTGGTTTGAATACATAGAGTTCATCTCTGACTGCATGGCTTCAAGCCATTTGGTTGAATCAGTATCAGATATTGCTTCTTTAAAGTTCATTGGATCACATCCAACACAAGACTCATCATGGTCTTGTTCATGAAGAAGCGTATATCTAGCAGGTGGTCTAATAACCCTATTAGACCTTCTAAGAGCTTGTACTTCAACTACTGGTTATTGGGGATAAGGTTCAACTACTATAGTTGAGGGAGTATCTTGAATTTTTTCAAGTTCTATCATCTTTGCATTTTCTATCTAATAGAAATTACCTTTCCAAAAAGGTGGCATTTCTTGAAACAAACATTTTGCTTCATTGGGATGATAGAAATAATATCCAACAGAATTCTTTGGATATCCTACAAAGTAGCACAAAGTGGATCTACTATCCAATTTGTCTCCCACTGTCTGCTTCACGTAAGCATGACATCCCCATATTCTCATGTAAGAATATTTGAGAGTTTTACCCATCCATATCTCATATGGTGTTTTATCCACTGCTTTAGTATAGACATTATTCAACAACATTGCCACAGTTTCAAGCGCAAAGCCCCAAAACGATGTAGGCAATTTAGTGAATCTCATCATTGATCGAACCATGTCCAACAAGGTTCTCTTACAATGTTCAGAAACACCATTAAATTGTGGTGTTGCTGTGGAGTCCACTGCGAGAGAATCACATTCCCTTTTAGATAACCCAAAAATTCAGCACTAAAGTATTCTCCACCTCGATCAAATCGAAGTGCTTTACTACTTCTCTCTAGCTGATTTTCTACTTCAGATCTGAATTCTTTGAACTTTTCAAATGCTTCAGATTTGTGTTTCATAAACATAAACATATTCATACCTCGAATGATCATCAGTAAGGATAACGAAGTAGGATCGCCCATATTTTGTGCTAACACTTAGCGGGCCACAAACGTCTGTGTGGATCAAATCCAGTAGACCATGCACACGTTCCACGTTTCCATCGAATGGAGTCTTAGTCATTTTCCTTTTAGACAGGATTTACAAGCAGGTAGAGAATTTATGTCTGACGTGTCAAACATGCCTTCTCCCCCTAGTTTGTGCATCCTTCTTTGGGAAATACAACCTAGTCTAGCGTGCCATATTTGTGTGGGATTTGGATCATCTAACTTTCTTCTGTTTGTTGTTGAAATCATGTTTACTTGGACATTCACTTATAATTTCAAGAACATTTCTGGCGCATATAATTCTTATGTCCGGACTTTTTGCAGTGAAATATGTTCTGACTTATCGAGCTTTGTAGGCCTTTTAAGTGTCTTTCGGAGTTTGCCTCTTATTGGGTTTTTCTTGTGAGGGGCAGAACATTTCTTTCCCTTATATTGCGGGCCACTTTTGTTCATGTCAACAAGCCCAACTAGAAAACAACATTTTCCTATTTTATGATGACTTCATAAGTCATAAGCATGTTGAATAGCTGTTCAAGGCTATCATCAATTTTATTCAAATTGAAGTTCAACATAAACCCGTCAAATGAGAAAAAGAATGACAACAAATTGATTGTCATGAAGTAACTTGTTAGGAATCACTTATTCCAGGCCCACCACTTTCTCATTAAACCCAATCATATATACACCACGCTCATGGACCAAAGCCCCATCTTGCATTCGTGTAGTCATGAGCTTTTAAAAGTGGTGTGCATCACTGTACGAGTTTCATGCACTATGCAACTCTTGCATACAGTTCATTTGACATAGAAGCGAGCCCATCACACTTTAGCTTGCACAATATGGTCCCACCATCTTGCATGCATTGTCAGTTCAACAAGACTGACATTAGTGTGTATGTCATTTTCTTCGAATTCAGAACAATTTTCTCAACCAGTCTTGAAAATTAGATTCGGTTAGCTTGTTAATAACAAAATTGGATTATGTGACGAAATCGAAAAATATACTGATATGGAAACAGAATAATTGTTGCTGATTATTTTAAAATAATTTTAAGATATAAAATATGGATTTTTATTTTATAAATTACACTCCCACTATTTTGACATTTCCACCACCCTCTGATGAAAAAGGGAAATCGTATTTCCTTAGTAGGCACGTAGAGTCCAATTAGCCAATTATAATCCCGAATAATATCAGCCAATTATAATTTCTAAAAGGTAGAGTCCAATTGCATCCCTATGCAACCTCTGCGTGTTTTGCCTCACGTTTAATAAGGACCCAATAATATGACGTCGTTTATTTTCGCGTGTCAAACCAACCCATCAATATTGAATTGTAGTAGACGGTCGCCATGAGTTCCCCCAATAATATGAGCCGAAGTCATGGGAGTTCCACTCAATTCACATCATATGTCCGGTGGAAGTCACAGCTTTCCGGCGTACAGGCCTCCCCAATAATATGAGCCAGACACTGTCCGCGGGTAGCGATCAACATGCAACCACGGTTGATGGAAGGCAAGGAAAAATTAAACTCCTTTAATTTTTTACTTTTTCGGTTTGATATAAATTTTGAATCTTATTCAAAATGAGGGATTTTAATTTTAAAATTGTCTCATCATTTTAATTTTAAAAATCGCGTGCCACGTGTTTGTATGTTTGCTGGATTCATGCAACTATATTATCTAATAATATACATACATGCATACTACTATATATCGCATATATCATAATATGACATTCAACAATAAATAAGGATGATCGATCGCCAACACTATTAGATCCATGTGAGCCATACATGGATCCAGGTCCAAACCTAGGTGAATGCAGGGATGCAAATGCAACTTATTACAAAAGCTTCCAATATTTTACATGTCTTCATCTTGATCATCGGGCCCACCATCTTCCAGTCTTGATCTCCCACTATTTCTAATTATTACATTTGAATAGCCATGACACATAAGGGATACATCTCATGGGGGTGGGAACGGGCCATAAACCAGGCCCACTTTAATAATATCAAATATTATAAAAATGAATAAAAACAGTAAAATATCCTAACATACACCTAACACATTGGTCAAGGCTCTCGATCATCCTTCATGCATTTAATATCAAATATTCATACATTTAATATCAAATATTAACATCAATTTAATTAAACAATTTAATTAGTTGATAAATCATATATCTAATAATTTTATCACTAACCACCACAATTATTAAAGAATTTAATAAATTAAATAAACCCCTTTATTTAATTTCCAATTAAATCAATAATAATTGATTTCTTGTAAAAATTAACTCATTTTTACCATAAATAATTAAAATCATATTCTAATTATTTATTTCACAAGAAAATTATTAATTTTACAAAAATTAATTTCCAAAATAAAAATTGAACCAATTTTCAAAAATATCAATTTTACCCAAAAATTTGAAAAATCAGAAAATCGCACCCTAGGCCCAAAAAATTCAAGCCCATTATTCAGCGCGCTTCCCGATACGCTCCCGAGCAGCCGCCCGCCCGCTGCCCGCCCGCTGCCCGAACGTTTCGGGCAGCGGCAGCGGCCGTGTGCGCGCAGAACGCGCACAGGCGCGCCGACACCGCGCGCAGGCGTCTGACGCCTGCGCTAGCGCGGGGCGCGCAGGCGTCCGACGCCTGCGCTAGCGCTGTGCGCGCAGGCGCGGAGCGCCTGCGCTAGCGCGGTGCGCACAGGCGTCCGGCGCCTGCGCGCGAGCGGTGCGCGCAGGCGTCCGGCGCCTGCGCGCACGCTGCGCGCTGCCGTGCGCGGCCCTGCGCGCACGGACTGCCCGGAACAGTTCCGGGCAGATTTTTTTTTTTTAATTTTTTCTGGAAAAATAAAATTTTCTTGGTACTAAATTTTCTGAAAAATTTTCTTGTGTGGTTAGAAATAAATTATTCTATATGATTTAAAATCATACGATATAGAGAACCTGGCTCTGATACCACTGTTGGATCTCGGTTTTCTACGTGCCCAAACGCAGCGGAAGTTTTAAAAATTTTAGATCTTGACATTCAAGATGTGTTTGGACGCTCGTATGATTTTAACAAAAAACATTCATAGGATGTTTAGAAAATTATACCTTTGGTGAATAAATCACTTGACTCCAACTACTCCGGTATTAGCGGACATAGTTCTTGTTGTAAATCCCTACGAACGTTCTTCGATCTCCGAATCAGGTCCACGACTAGAAGATTTGTTTCTCTTCCAAATTGCACTAGAAATTTAGAAGAAATTTTGCGTAGAGATATAACACGAAAAATTCGACTAAAAAATTAAGCCAAATTTTTCTTGCAAAAGGAGGGTGAAATCGAGAGGGCAAAAACTTGTGTGAGACGGTCTCACGGGTATTATTTGTGAGACGGATCTCTTATTTGGGTCACCCATGAAAAAGTATCATTTTTTATGCTAAGAGTATTACTTTTTATTATGAATATGGGTAGGGTTGACCTGTCTCACAGATTATGATCCGTGAGACGGTCTCACATAAGACTCACTCAATCGAGAGCAGCACTTGAGAGAGTTTGGGAATAGCCTAAAGACCTATTATTGTTGATTTTAAAAAATCAAAACCCACGATTGTATGCCATGTTTTAAGGATAGGTAAATCCTTATTTTAATACTAATAATTCATTTACTTAATTAATTCAATTAATTAAGTCAATGAAATATTCTTATTGCATACCAAATCTTTTCTTTTCCAAATCACCAAAATTGTTTCGAAAACTTGTGGTCTCATTGAGGCTAGGGTTTAGCTCATCTACTACATATATTAATCAAGTGATGAGCTAATACACATAATTAACATTAATGAACTTGATTAATTAATTGAGCTAGTCCAACTAGTTTAATTTATTAATCAAAGTCCATTAAAAACTTTAATCATTTAGTATGTTGAACTTGTACTCCTACAAGCCCATTAAACATAATTCTCATTATATTTAATTTAGTATTTAATAAACTCAACGTTTGAGCTTAATAAATTAAATTAATTATAAATTCAACATTTGAATTTATTATTTAAATTATAAATTCAACTCTTTGAATTTATCACCTCCAAAATTTAATATTTAATAAACCCAACTTTTGAGTTTAATAAATTAAATTATCAAATTTTATAAATTCAACTCATTGAATTCATTCTCTCCAAATTTCATAAATTCAACTTCTTGAATTTACTATCTCATAAATTCAACTCCTTGAAATTATTTTCTCAAAATTTTACTATCATAAATTCAACTCCTTGAATTTACTATATCATAATATAAATTCAACTCTTTGAATTTATTATCTCAACGGGAACAAACGATCCAGTGCTTGTGTGACCCTCAATGGTTCAGGGATACAGCTAGCCGTGGGTTCACAACTCTTTGTGATTTAGGACAAAATCCTTTATTCGGGCTTACCCTAGTTAGCCCCATTCTTTCTATCAACACCTTGATCAAGAATGTCAGAACTCATTTCTGATAGCACCCATCGGATCATGGTAAGAGCGTCTAGTAGCATCGCCCCATGATCCCCTAGGTATCACTGATAGTGCCTGCAAGAACCAGTCGATTATGATTAACGTACAGTACGGTCCCTTCATCTCATATATCCCGATCGAATCTGCAACCATTGGTTCATCGAGGGTTGCATATTAATTCGATAACTATGTGATAACTATAATAGTGGCATCGCGTGTACTATTTGAGAACTCCTTCTCTAACGTACATCTCATACTCTGGCCAGAGATTCCATGCACTATTATTTCATTAGATCACACAGGATATCCACACCCGTAGGTGAGCGGTGAATCCCCAACTACAAAGCACTGGCTCCTATATGTGTCGCAACTGTACCCAACCTCGCCACCTGATGACTCTCCTGGAGCCGGTAAACGAGTCAAAGCACAGCCCTAGCATATAGAGCCTCAGTGTTGTCTCGGGTCGTAAGGACTAATGTGTACAATCATAACCACAGACTTATCCTCTCGATGAATGATAACCACTTGGAAAGTCCGAGGGAGGGTTGTTCGGTATAATCATCATATGACTACCCATCTGTATGTTTGGACATCTCTATGCCCTTACCAAGAAACGCAGTACACAACATCACAGATGCTAGTCTCGAGCTCAAGCGACCTTTATCCATGTTTTAGGCGGCTGAATCGACTAGGAACGAATTTAGAATATGCAGTGTTTACAAATGAGTTTCAACATCGAATTACGATTCATTTGTATTAAAGCATAATCAAGGACTTTATCTATGCTGGTTGCATGGGTATACAGATAAAGTATTACGAAACCATTAAAAGATAAATTATATTAAAATAAAGACTGTTTATTACACTTGAGTCAATAAATTCCCTAGCCAACCGTTGGCTTGCAGGGCATCTACTCTAACAGATCGTACAGTGAGGCTCAATTATTTTATCCGTTGCATTTTGAATCTGTTCCTAGAAATTTGTCTTGTACTTTCTGGAACGCTTTGTCTTTAAGCTTTGATGCAACGTCCATTATTGTTCTTTGACTGGACATTTGCTTTTGTACCTATGTGCACAGCTGGATTCCACTTATATCAGCATGTCTTGATCTGCAACTGATTGCTCTTAACTAATGTTCTGAACTGGTCAGTTGAACTGGTCTTCAGTTGGGCTGGTGAAATCAGTTGACTCGTCAGTTTTTAACTGATTTCACTCTTGTTCAGTTGAACTGGTCAGCTAGGCTCTTCATCAGTTGAACACTCCTTCGGCTGGCCAGGCTTCTGAGGTTCTCATGCTGAACCACCTATCAACTGAATGATAGGCTCTTAATAGATAGTATTTTTATTTTTATATTTTCTATTATTCCAACCTCTGATATGTTTAATTGATACTTTTTTGTGTAATTTTATTGTAGGAGGAACTTTCGCGATCTTGGAGAAAATTTGAGTTAAAAAGGTGATATTTATCACATTTGAAGTTTCCAAGAGAGAGTTGAAAGTGAATGACCAAACCAGAAGAAGTCCTGGAATAAGGCGTGGCCACGCCTTGTGACGATATTTCAGCTGCCAAAAATTGCAAGGAGGGGAAATCTAGATAAAATATTATTTATTATTTTATATTTAAGATTTGGGGTTAATAAAATATTAGTGGGCTTTTTAGCTTAATATTCCCAAAAAGCCTACTACTCAAGTACAAGAGAGCCGTAGCACGAGAATAAAATAAAAAAATTGGAAAAAGCTCTCTCAACCATTCCACCCTCATCTCACGTACGCAGCAAGAAGATTTCAACATTCTCCCAACAAAATAGTTTGCTTTTCGTTATAACTTCTTATTTATTTTTTATGGATATTTTAGATCAAATTATGTTAGGATAATTTTCTTAGTCTGATTCAATGGATAGTCTACTATTTTGATTTTATCACTGTGAGGTTTTTGCACTTTAATTTATTGTTCTTGTTTGCCCAAGTATTCGTTGATTTATGATTAAATTATATGAATGTTATGCGTCAATTAATCTGACAATTTAATTTGATGTATGATTTTCTAATGCTAACCATGAATTCAGTGATTCGTAATTGTCATGAAAGATTGGTACGTGAGTATCAATAGGTTAGATGTGTTATGCTATCATAACGTGTGTATTCTAAATAAATTGACAGAACTAGATCTTTCAAATGCAGCTATCTCGGTTGTTAGAGTTTAGGATTAACCGTTTTCACGAAACTAAAATTCTATCTTTAATTAATATGGACTGCTATCGTGCCCAGTTGATTATTGGTAAGTTTTGACTGGATGCTGGGTTTGGTCAATTAATTTAGGAAAACACAAGAATTTTAGTGGCTATCCCTATTATTCTAAGTTTAATTTTTTGGAATAACATGAATAAATGATTGGTTAACCGATGAACAGTGAGATAATTAAATAGTAGAATCTCCTTGAGTCAGTATTTTCTCATATTAAATTCTCACTTTATTCTCGTCAATTAATTTTCATATCTAGATTCAGTATTCATTCCTGCTTGATAATTTTAGTTTAGATAATTTTATTTTGTAATTAAAAAAAAATCCCGCTTTTTTATTTTTAGTATCAAAAGAAATAAATCTATCGTTCCCTGTGGATTCGACCCTACTCACCATTACACTTGTTTTTATTTAAAAGAGTATGAATTAATTTGGTGGTCAACGACACCACACCAAATATTGGCGCAGTTGCCGGGGAACGGTGAAAGGATAATTTCTTTTGATTTTTTATTTATTATGCCTTGTTCTTCTCGTACCAGAGTTGTGCCAAGTATCTATATGTCTAGGAGATCTTGGGTTCGACTCTGGGGAGGCACAAGCTCCAGTTCCTGGGCTGGAGAGTTCTATGAGTAATGACGCATGGGAAAGCCCGTGAGGGAAAAGGCCCCAGTGGGAACCCAAGATGGGACAAGGACCCCGAGGGAGCCCAAGATCGGGATAGCCCATGGTCGTTACAAAAAAAGGCGCCTTTTTTTGTAACGATCAAGGGCCATTAGGCTGAACCAACAAAGGCCTCGGCCCATACACACGCACCACTACTGGTCATGGGTCGTTAGGATGGTCCAGCATGGGCCTCGGCCCATGCCCATGCACCGTCACTCATAGAATATCTCACTCCTGGAAAGTGGTTTTTTTCGCCTTCCCCAACACTTGAACCCAGGACCTCCAGGCTTAAGTACCTAGATTCCTAAGTGTTGGTACCAGTTGAGCTAGAATCTAGGTACTTATCCTGGAGGTCCTGGGTTCAAGTGTTGGGAAAGGCGAAAGGAACCACTTTCCAGGGAGTGGGATATTCTATGAGTGGCGGTGCATGGGCATGGGTCGAGGCCCATGCTGGACCATCCTAACGACCCATGACCATTACTGGTGCGTGGGTATGGACCGAGGCCTTTGTTGGTTCAGCCTAATGGCCCATGATCGTTACAAAAAAAGGCGTCTTTTTTTTGTAATGATAATACGTTGAAGGATGTGAAGGGATTGTGACTAACACGATGATATGTTGGAGATATCGTGAGGGTTATGGTCCCAGTGGGAGCCCGACCATCGTATTTCCTTGGATACGGATATGTATATGTATATGATGATACGATATTACGTAAGGCCAGGGCCCAGTTGACTGGTGAGACTGTTGCTGGTGTCCCCCGCCGCCCAGTACTGTGGTTACATGTAGATGGATCCATCGCCTAACACGAATATGAAAGTCACAATCAACGATCCGAATTCAACAAACACGAATACGAACATGAATATGAATACGATTATGGACACGAATATGAATATGTTTAAGTGATATGTTTATACATTTGAAAATGTTTTTATGCATCATGAAAATGTTTACGAAAACAAATAAGTCTAAAGTTTATGCATCTTCATGAAATGATATTTTAAGTACAAGTATTTTTCACTGTTATATGTTAACTGTATTATGTAGTACTCGTTACAAAGATTATGGTGTGTTGAGTCTTTAGACTCACTAGGTGTGATGGATGCAGGTGGTATTGAGGGAGGACTTGATGAGTGATCTGACAAGACTGATGGCGCACACAACCCGAGGACCAGCGCTACATTTTCCGCATTATGCTTTATGTTTTATGTTAAAGATTTTAAAGATTATTTCTTTATGCTTTTGGGAGAGTTTTGAGAGACGTAGTATGGGCTATTCTTTTCAAATTATTGCTTTTTAAGTTTGTTAAAACAGTAGACGATTTTATTTTTATGACTATTGCAATTGATTTTAAAATGCTAGAGAGTTGGTAATTTAATTTGAAAGGGTAAAATATTTTATAAAAATATTTTCGTGTATTACTTGAGTTAGAAAAAAAAAATTCTAGTACTTTTAAAGCAATAAAAAAGATCAGGACGTTTCAGTTGGTATCAGAGCCGACCTCTCTTAGTACGGTGTGGTTCGGTGACGAACCAAACGGAAGCTGGTGGGCATGTGAGGCCCGGGGCCGAAGAGGGCGGGGGGTGATCGCCGGTGCCATCAGTTGCACGGACAATGAGCGGCTCCTTACGCTTATAAACTCCTTTATAAGCCGTTCAACACATTGAACTATTTTACTTCTCAACGGGATCTAGAAAGCTAGCACTTCTGTGGCCCTCAATGGTTCATTGATACAACTAGCCGTGGGTTCACATCTCTATGTGATTCGGACTAAACATGTCCTTATACGAGCATACCCCAATTGCTCCATTCTTACTTATCAAATCCTTGATAACAAGAACGTCAGAACTCAAGTCTGATAGTACCCAACCAATCATGTTAAACGCCTAGCAGCATCGCTTACATGATTCCCTAGGTATCAAATGATAGTGCCTGCAAGAACCATTCAATTATGGTTAGCGTACAGTACAGTCCCTTCAACTAATATATCCCGATCGATTCGACAACCATTTGTTTATCGAGAGTTATCAATGAATCGATACTATGTGTCATGTTGTAGTTGCATCGATGGTGTAATCTATGAAACCCCTTTCATAATTACCACCATACTCTGATCAGAGATTTCAACCTACATACACATGAGAACACATAGGATATCCATACCCAAAGGTAAGCGGTGAATCCCCGACTACAATGCATCGACTCCTACATGTTTCGACAAAACACCCAACCTTGCCACCTGATGACCTCTTGAGAGTCGGTAAACAAGTCAAAGTGTAATGCTAGCACATAGAGTCTCAATGTTGTCCCGGGTCATAAAGACTAATGGTGTACAACAATAAACCAGGACGTTTCCACTCGATAAGTGAGAACCACTTGGAAAGTCCTTTTTGGAGGGTTGTTCAGTGCAATCTACAAGGAGCACCTATCTGCATGTTCGGACATCACAATGTCCCCTACCAATGAAACATGGTACTCACATCGCAGATACTAATCTCGAACTCGAGCGGCCTATATCCTTCTTAGCGGCGGCTGAATCGACTAGGAACTGTTTAGAATATACAGTATTCCAAATATGAGTTTCATGATACTCATCATATGAGCATCTCATATTCTTTCTACTATTTGTATATTCAAGGGCTTTATCTATGCAACTAGCATGGGTATACAGACAAAGATTTGCCAAAACAATAATTTCAAATATTATTAAAATAATGATTACTTATACATAGAGTTTTATTGTGAACACTCAGCCACCACTTGGCTCGACGGGCATCTACTCTAACAATCTCCCACTTGCAATAGAGCCAACTACCCATATGCTTCAAACCCATTGATTTGCGATGCATCTCGAATAATGGTCCAGGTAAAGGCTTAACTAGTGGATCAGCAACATTATCTGTGGAGCCGACTATGTCAAAATACACTTCTTCCTCTTTCCAAAATCTCTCCTAGGATGTGGTACTTTCTCAATACATGTTTGGACTTCTGATGAGACCTTGGCTCCTTTGCTTGAGCTAAAGCTCCCATGTTGTCACACGACACCGGGAGAGGAGCAACTCCATTAGGAATGACGTCCAAATTTTAGACGAACTTCCTTATCCAAACAGCCTACCTTGCTGCATGTGATGCAACAATGTATTTGGCCTCTGTGCTGGAATCCGTAGTATTGTCTTGCTTAGAACTCTTCCAAGAGACAGCAGCACCATTGAGCATGAATACAATGATTAGAACTTACTTGCTAACCCTTTTATGTCATATTTGAGACACATATCTTATATGTCATATTTGAGAATTTGAGCATTATATGACACATATTAATTCTCAATAATGGAAGAATTCATATTTTCATCTCATTTCCTACAAGCACCATTGTCTTCACCCAAGTCCTGTACCGAGAACTTACTTGCTAACCCTTTTTTAGTTGATTGCAACATTCCGACATCATTCCCAATGATTAGAATGTCATCAACATAAAACACCGGGAATGTCACAACACTCCCACTGACCTTCTTATACACACAGGGTTCCTCATGATTCTTAGCAAAACCAAACTCTTTGATTGTACTATCGAATCTGAGGTTCCAACTCCTAGATGCCTGCTTTAGACCATAAATAGATCTTTGAAGTTTGCATTCCATATGCTCACTTCCGATAGATATAAAACCTCCAGGTTTGAGACATGTAAATCTCTTCCTTAATATCCCCATTAAGAAAGGCTGTCTTGACATCCATCTGCCATATCTCATAGTCATACCATGCAGCTATGGCTAGAAATATCCTTATAGACTTGAACATTGCAACTGGTGAAAAGGTTTCCTCAAAGTCAACTCCTTGTCTTTGAGTATATCATTTTGCCACCAATCGCGCCTTGAAGGTCAATACCTTCCCATCCGCCCCAAGTTTCCTCTTGTAAATCCATTTACACCCTATGGGAACAATTCCCTCAGGTGGATCCACGAGATTCCACACTTTGTTCGAATGCATGGAATTCATCTCAAATTCCATTGATTCAAGCCACTTTGGATGAATCGGCATCAGATAATGCTTCCTTGAAGGTCCTTGGATCACATCCATGGATAGGCTCATCACGGCCCTCTTCAAGAAGCAGACCTTACCTCATAGGTGGTCTCGAGACTCTCTCGGATCTTCTAGGAGCTTGTATCTTCTCTCTTGGCTCTTCGGGTGTGGGCTATATAATTGTGGGTGTCTCTCGAACCTCTTCAAGTTCTATCATCTCCCCTTTTCTATCCAATAGAAATTCCTTTTCCAAAAAGTTTGCATTCCTAGAAACAAACACCTTTGTTTCTTGGGGATGATAGAAATGATATCCAACTGAATTCTTTGGATATCCCACAAAGAAACATAAAATGGATCGACTATCCAATTTATCTCCCATTACCTGCTTCACATAAGCAGGGCACCCCCATATTCTAAGACAAGAATATTTGGGAGGCTTACCCATCCATATCTCATATGGTGTCTGCCTTTGAATGGACATTTAGTGGAATATCTTTCAATTTTAAGTTGTAGAGATCGTTTTCAAGTTCTCCAGTACCAATCAAACATTCATTCATGTAAATGTTGCAAACACCTTTGCAAAATAAACAAGAATATCCATTTGTATCAACATATAAATGGAAACAATGTTTTTCACAAAATTAGGTACAAACAAAACATCTCATTAGATTAACTTAAAACTATTGTTCAACAATAAGTAAACATCTTCAACAGCCTTGGCAGCAACTCTTGCCCCATTGCCCATCCTTAAGAAGGTCACACCTTCCCTAAGCTTCCTACTTCTTCCCAACACCTGTAAATCATTAAAGAGATGTGAACCATAACTGGTATCTAATACCCAAGAAGTAGAGTTAATTGAAATGTTTACTTCAATTTAGAACATACCGTTTCCAGAACTCTTCTGGGCCAGATATTCCTTGCAATTTCGCCTCCAATATCCAGGCTTCTTGCAGTGATGACAAACATCACTAGTCTTGTCAGCCTTAACTGGTGTGGCTGCCACAACGGGATTCGGAGATTGCCTCAACAAGGGCACGTTCTTCTTGGGACGTTGGAAAGAACGCTTCTTTCCCTTCCCATGTGGATCAATCTTCGTACCAGATGAACAACCCAGATAAAGAACCAACTTCTCTTTCTTGATGGTTGATTCAAACGTAACAAGCATATTCACCAACTCCTCAAGGGTCGGCTCCATCTTGTTCATGTTGAAGTTCAACACAAAAGGATCAAATGTGCTAGGCAATGATAACAGCAACACTTCGGTGGTCAACTCCGAAGGCAAGATCAGATCCATGCCAACGAGCTTGTCCACGCCCAATCAACTTCAGGCCATGCTCATGGACTGAGGCCCCATCTCACATGCGCAAAGTGATCAGCTCCTTGACGGTAGCATGCCTAAGAGGTCGTGTCTGCTCACGAAAGAGCTCCTTGAGATGCAAATGAATGTCAGCAGCACTCTTTGCATCCTCAAAACGCCTCTGCAGCTCATCTTTCATAGAAGTCATTATATAACACCTGGCTATCAAGTCATGGTCACACCATTCCTTGTAAGCCTGCAATTCCTCAGGAGTGCAGTCATTCGGAGCCTCAACAGGGGGCGACTCAGTCAGTGTATATGCTACCCTTTCCGAATTCAAGACGATTTTTAGGTTTCTTAACCAAGTGAGGTAATTAGGTCCAGTTAATATGTGTTGGTCGAGTATTACGGATATCGGATTGCGAATCGAAGACATTGTCAATTTGTACTGAAAAGTAAAAACAGATAAATGTTGATGACTATTTTAAAATATTTAGTAAGATATGAAGTTTGGACTTTTACTTCATAAATATTTGCTCCCACTGTTTTGACATCTTTCACTACCCTCTAGTGAAAACGGGAAACTCCTTTCCTTAGTAGGTACGTAAGGTCCAATTAGCGAATTATGATCCCGAATAATATCAGCCAATCACAATTCCTAAAAGGTAGTTTCCAATTGCATCACAATGCAACCCTATACGTAAACTTTTGTCTCACGTTTGATTAGGACCCAATAATATGGCGTCGTTCATCTTCACGTGTCAAGCCTTACCCATCGATGTTGAACCTTGATGGACGGTCGCCATGAGTTCCCAAAATAATATGAGCCGAAATCATGGAAGTTCCACGTAGTTCACATCACTATGTCAATGGATGTCACAGCTTTCTGGCACCCAGGGCCCCCCCAATAATATGAGTCGAGCCCCGAGAACGGGTAGCGTTCATCTAGCACCTATTGTCGATGGAAGACATGGAAATTATAAACAAATTTATAATTCCCCTTTTCGGGCTTGATATTATTTTTGAATCTTATTCGAAATGAGGGTTTTTAATTTTGAAAGGTTTCATCATTAATTTTATTTAAAAGCTCGCCATTTTTGATCGTATGTTTGCCGGATTAATGCAACTTTGTTATTATCATAATAATAACGCACATACTCATTATTTATAACATATCATGCATATATTATAAACAGTTAACAAAACAAGGATGATCAATCGCCCCAATACTAATGGCCCGTGTGAGCTAAGCACGGGCCTAGGTCAAATCCTAGGGAAATGCATGGGATGCAAATGCAACTATTACATAAGCTTCCAATATTTACATGTCTTCGATCTTCATAATCATCATGGCCACCATCTTCTTCCAATCTTGATCATCCACTATACTAATATTTACAAATAAATATCCATGGCAAATAGGGATACATCTCATGGGGGTGAGAACGGGCCATAAACCAAGCCCACTTTAGATTTGATAATTATTACAATCATTCAACACCAAATATCCTAGCATACACCTAGCAAATTGGGCTTGGGCTTTTGATCATCCTTCATGCATAATATCACATATCATACACCATCAATTAATTATCACAATCAATTGATCCAATATTATATATCTTGAACCAATCTCTAACCTCCACGATTATAAATTAAATTAACAAAGTATACAAACACCTTTGTCTACTTTCCAATTAATTTATTTAACCGAATTTCTTGTAAATCACAATTTACTATAAATAATTAAAGTCCAACTTCAATTATTTATTTTATGAGAAAATATTTGAAATTTTTGTAATTTTAAACTTAAGGGCCAAAAAAACTCATTTTTCACCAAAACATTTTGGCCCATTTAAAATTCACAAATATGTTAGCCATCCAATGGCCCAACAACTCAAGGCCTATGACACTTTGATATTTCAAAACATCTTTTGAAAACCCTAGTCGTCATCGTCGTCGCCGGAGCTTCGTCGCCGGATTCCGGTCAACATACCAAATTTTTTTTATTTATTTAAAAGATGGGGCCGTTCGGGCAGCCCCTCGGGCTACCCTTGCTGCCCATTTCGGGCAGCCCCTCGGGCAGCCGAAGCTGCCCGAAATGGGCAACAACTTGCTGCCCCAAAATCCCCAAAAGCCGGCCTTGATTTTATTGCAAAAATTATATCTCATGCGGTTAGAAATCGACCTCAATATAATATCATGTATATGCTACAAAAACTAGTACCCTTAGCTCAAGATACCACTTGAAAGGGATCGATTTTAGGGTGTTCAAATGCGCAACGGAAGTTCAAAAACTTTCAAAGGTAAGAAAATCGAAAATTTTATAAGAAAATTTGAACACCCCAACATGTACTAGGATGTAGCATATACAAAAACACCAAAATGTCATACATAGGTTGTTTATAGAAATGTACCTATCAATCTTAAAAGATTGATGATGACTCCAACTAAGGTGTAAACACCTTAGCTCTTGAATGGCAAGACAATCTTCAAGCTTCCCTTTGAGTCCACCTTGCTCAAATATTAAGCCCACCACCAACTAGCTAGAACCACTCTAATTTTGCACTAGAAAAAATTGAGCATTTTTCTTTGAGAAGTCTATTGTTTCCTCAACAATTGAAGAACAAAAATTGGGAGAAAATGAGACTCAAATTTCGGCCATAGGGGTGGGAGGAGAGAAGGGAGACTTTTATTGGTGATTGAAAAAGTGATTGTGAGTCCCAAAGGCATGCCATGCCTTGGATGTGGAAAAAGTTGTCTCCCAACCCTTCACCTCCCATGCATGCTTTCCTATTTGGGCTTGTAACAATTACAAGGCCCATGGACTTTAATTTAATTGTCTCAAACATATTTGAGCCCAATTAAACCTTACTTGATATTACTTAAGTCGCTAGTGGAATAATTATTTTACTATTGGGCTCTACAAGGCCCAATATGATTTAATTAATTCAACACTTGAATTAATTTAATTATTTGGACTATACTAGCCCCACTAGTGTTTAATTAATTCAACACTTGAATTAATTTGATTTAGTCCATAATAATGTTTATGAAAATCACAATTTTCAAATACATTATTTATTTAGCCAACTTTTAATTTAGGAACATTTCCTCAAATTAAAAGTTACATTCTCCTAATAGAAGTCATACTTTTATTTTTCCTTACACTTATAAACTCTTTTATAAGCCGTTCAACACATTGAACTATTTTACTTCTCAACGGGATCTAGAAAGCTAGCACTTCTGTGGCCCTAAATGGTTCATTGATACAACTAGCCGTGGGTTCACATCTCTATGTGATTCGGACTAAACATGTCCTTATACGAGCATACTCCAATTGCTCCATTCTTACTTATCAACTCCTTGATAACAAGAACGTCAGAACTCAAGTCTAATAGTACCCAACCAATCATGTTAAACGCCTAGCAGCATGTTAAACCCCACTTGTTTTTATTTAGAAAAGTATGAATTAATTTGGTGGTCAACGACACCACACCAAATATTGGCGCAGTTGCCAGGGAACGGTGCAAGGATAATTTCTTTTTATTTTTATTTATTATGCCTTGTTCTTCTCGTACAGGTGAACTCGAATACAATCCAGAAATCGAGAAAAGAAGCAAGATTAAGGCGCGAAAAGCAACCATCATCATCATATCCTGATTTGAACGCATCATTGGACTCCAACGATACAGAAAGAGAATCGAACATTGATCTTGAGGTTGAAAAAAGCGAAAGTGACCAAGAAGAAATGGCAGGACAAGCTCAAAGAACAATCAGGGAGTTAGCTAATCCTAATGTTATTCAACAACCATTATGCATTCAATTCCCTACTACTGATGCTACTTTTGAATTAAAATCTGGCTTGATTCATTTATTGCCTAATTTTCGTGGTCTTGCAGGTGAAGATCCCCATAAACATCTGAAAGAGTTTCATATAGTTTGCACAGCCTGAAAGGGGATCGGTTACGGTGACCAGAAGCGCAACGAAATTTAAAAATTTTGATTTTTCACCAAGAAATTTCGGCCACCAAGAGGATATTGTGTAGCAAATACAAAAACACCAAATGACATTCATAGTGTGTTAAGAAATGTACCTATCAATCACAAGGATTGATGTACGGCTCCAACTAAGGTGTAAACACCTTAGCTCTTCAATGGTAGAAACTATCTTCAAGCTTCCTTTGAGCACTCATTGCTCAACTATTAAGCCCACCACCAACTAGGTAGATCCCCTTTTAATTTGCACTAGAAAATTAAGAGGATATTTAAAAGAGAAGTATTTTCTTTCCTCAACACTTGAAGAAAAAAAATGGAGAAAAATTTGGAGAGAATTTACATGCTAGTTTCGGCCATTGAGAGAGTGTAATGGGGGGAAGGGAGACTTGTCTTAGACTTGCAAAAAGCTAAAAGCAAAAATAGCATGCCAAGTCTTGATATTTGAAAAAGATGTCTCCAACTCTTCACCTCCCATGCATGCAATATTATATGGTGTTTTTAACAATTAAAAAACCATGGAATAAATTTGATTATCGCAAACATATTTGAGACTAATTAAACATTACTTGAATTTACCCAAGTCCCACTAGTTAAATAATTAATTTAAATTGAGCTCTACAAGATTCAATATAATTTAATTAATTCAACACTTGAATTAATTTAATTATTTGGACTCTACTAGGTCCACTAGTGTTTAATTAATTCAACACTTGAATTAAATTAATTTAGTCCATAATAATGTTTATGAAAATCACAATTTTCAAATACATTATTCACTTGGCCAACTTTTAATTTTGGAACACTTCCATAAATTAAAATTTACATTTCTCTCAAAGAAGTCATACTTCTATTTTCTTTACACTTATAAACTCATTTATAAGTCGTTCAACACATTGAACTATTTTCTCCTTTATAGAAGTTATACTTCTAATTTTCCTTACGCTTATAAACTCCTTTGTAAGCCGTTCAACACATTGAACTATTTTTACTTCTCAACGGGATATAGAAAGCTAGTACTTGTGTGGCCCTCAATGGTTCATTGATACAACTAGCTGTGGGTTCACATCTCCATGTGATTCAGACTAAACATGTAGTGACCCGTTCCAGAATCACCTACTAATCAAGAACTAAGCATGCAACTTAACTTAATTAATAACAATCAGAGATAATAGCGGAAAAGGTCAACAAATGATAGTTATACAACCCCATCGAAAATCCATAACAACTCAGAATGAAAAGAAAGTATACGGTACAACCATATCGAATCAAAGAGTACTGAATAAATAACTCCACCGGCTACTCAACGTCCTCCTCCTCCTCCTGAGCCATCCAACCTGAGGCCTGCCCCGTGGAAATGGGGTGTCCAAGATAAACAAAACCGAGGACGTGAGCGATAAGAACGCCCAGTACAAAAGCATGAGTATACAAACCTATATGAAATGCACATGCTATGATATGATACCAGGGTAGTCAAGAAACAGGAATCACAAAAGATCTCAAAATGCTCAGTCTAGAGGCGCCAAGTGGATAGTGCCGCGCGGTCCTACCTCTGGGTCACTGCATCCACTGCAAGAACAGACGTGGACCTAAAATGTCCCGGATCACCGAAGCCCTCCGGACCCGTCGGCCACTGTGTACTCTCGGTGTCCATGCGTCCACAAGACAAGACAGGGCTGAGCGGCCCCACAAGATATATAGCTTATCTCGAAAGAGATACAGCTCAACAGTAAAGGCTATCTCGAAGGAGATACGGCTCAACATGAAATGCAACGTGCAGTAATAAACGTGACATAATAGCATGCATCATATGACATATATCAATGCACCACATAATCATGCAACACATATAAGAATGTATACTCAACCAGGATATCTCGGATAGTACTTTCGTACCTCTATCACAGCAATCCTAATCCACTGGAATAACCAGACAACAGGTCTAGTCCAAGCCTATGCATCAAGTGAAAACCATCACTAAAACTTATCTACCAGACTTAACTAGATAATCCTGAGATAATACTGATACAATTCCAAACCTTCGTCCGTCGCTAGCCCACTGATGCCGCTAGCTCCCAACTAGAGCACAGCTCCGCTACAAGACCAGCAGCTCCCCGCTAGTGCCCGAACCTCGGAAAAAGACTAGAATCTCACAGAAACGACTGAAATGCTATGGAACTCTCTGAATTGGCGAGTCACAAATGAAGCCTCGCGCCTCTATTTATAGCTAATGTTCGGACGATCCGAACCATTTCGGAAGCTCCGATCCGGCACACTTCGGACGGTCCGAACTCTGATCGGACGATCCGATCCTTGCATGACTTCCACGAGTACAGCTACCTGTCTCGGACGATCCGAACCCCAATCGGATGATCCGAACCTTACCACGTGTCCAGAACCCTTCCACGTGTCCAGCCACCTGTCCCGGACGGTCCGACACTGGCTCGGACGATCCGAACTCATCGGACGATCCGAACTCATCGGACGATCCGCACTTGTTCGGTCCTTCCGATCCCACCGAAAATATAATTAATCCGATAATTAACTCAAATTAGGAATCGGGTTACTACATTCTCCCCCCCTTAAAAGATTTCGTCCTCGAAATCAAGCTTAGAGGATGAACAAAACGAAATAACAACATCGTTACCCTCAAAATCTAAGGGACAACCCATCACTAGACGCTTGGCTAAAACCGAATGACCCATCGGAGTAGAAACGGAAAGAATGACATCAAGAGAAACATACAGTAACTTATGACGCTTAACAAATCGTGCAGAAATGAATGAATGCGATGCTCCGGTATCAATAAGAACAAAAGCAGGAATACCGCATAAACGAAAAGTACCTGCTATGACTCTCTCAGTCATCTGCAGCCTGATCCTGGTTCAGCGCAAATACCTGACCTTGGGCACGAGGTCGAAGATTCGAACTACCCACTGCCTGACCCTGCCTCCTCTGCTGAACAGTCGTCTGTGATCCGGAACCAGATCCTGCTCCACCTCGCAACTGAGGACAATACTTCTTAATATGCCCCATCTCTCCGCACTGAAAACAAGCTCCCGCGACTGATCGGCATTGCTCCGAGGGATGGTTCTTTCCACAATGCACACAAGCATCCTTCTTATCACCAAAGCGGAAAACACCGCTAGACCGTGATCCAGATCCAGAAGAAGAAGAACCAGATTTCTTGAACGACTGAGACCTAGGGCTCAAAGTACTCGGAGGTCTAGAAGAGAAAAAAATAGCCCTACCACGCTGGAGACTGATCTCTGCCTGGCGACACCGGTTCACTAACCCATCGTAAGAAGTAGGATTATCACAGACAGTGACTCGATCAAAGATCTCCTGGTTAAGACCCTGGAGGAAATGGTCATACTTGGCCTCAGAACTGCCACTGATATGAGGAGCGAAGGGTAACAACTCGAAGAATTTCTGCTGATACTCATCAACAGACATACTCCCCTGCTTAAGGTTCAGGAGCTCAATCGTCTTCGCCTGGCGAAGGGCTGGAGGAAAATACAGCTGCATGAAAGCTGCACGGAAATCGGCCCAAGTCACCCTACCCTGGGACTGGACTATCGGCGCAGAAGTCGATCGCCACCACTTGCGCGCACGGCCCTCGAGAAGAAAACTAAGGGTCTCCATCTTCTGCTCCTCGGTGCACTGAAATGCACGGAAACAACTCTCCATGCGCTCTAACCAGTCCTCAGCATCATCGGGAGTCTCTCCACCGACTAGAGGCTTAGGCCCCATCTGAATAAAACGATGCAAATCAAAACGCCTAGGACCATCCCGACGATGACGATGCTCACGATGACGCCTATGATCATCCTGGTCGCCCCAACGACCTACACTCCCCTGACTACTCTCATCACCAAAGTGGTCAGCCATCGCTACAAGATAGAATGGGGAAAATGGTAAAATGGTCAATGAAAATCCCAAAACAGAATCTATATCCCAAAATCGTAAGCATGCTCTGATACCATAAATGTAGTGACCCGTTCCAGAATCACCTACTAATCAAGAACTAAGCATGCAACTTAACTTAATTAATAACAATCAGAGATAATAGCGGAAAAGGTCAACAAATGATAGTTATACAACCCCATCGAAAATCCATAACAACTCAGAATGAAAAGAAAGTATACGGTACAACCATATCGAATCAAAGAGTACTGAATAAATAACTCCACCGGCTACTCAACGTCCTCCTCCTCCTCCTGAGCCATCCAACCTGAGGCCTGCCCCGTGGAAATGGGGTGTCCAAGATAAACAAAACCGAGGACGTGAGCGATAAGAACGCCCAGTACAAAAGCATGAGTATACAAACCTATATGAAATGCACATGCTATGATATGATACCAGGGTAGTCAAGAAACAGGAATCACAAAAGATCTCAAAATGCTCAGTCTAGAGGCGCCAAGTGGATAGTGCCGCGCGGTCCTACCTCTGGGTCACTGCATCCACTGCAAGAACAGACGTGGACCTAAAATGTTCCGGATCACCGAAGCCCTCCGGACCCGTCGGCCACTGTGTACTCTCGGTGTCCATGCGTCCACAAGACATAGAGGGCTGAGCGGCCCCACAAGATATATAGCTTATCTCGAAAGAGATACAGCTCAACAGTAAAGGCTATCTCGAAGGAGATACGGCTCAACATGAAATGCAACGTGCAGTAATAAACGTGACATAATAGCATGCATCATATGACATATATCAATGCACCACATAATCATGCAACACATATAAGAATGTATACTCAACCAGGATATCTCGGATAGTACTTTCGTACCTCTATCACAGCAATCCTAATCCACTGGAATAACCAGACAACAGGTCTAGTCCAAGCCTATGCATCAAGTGAAAACCATCACTAAAACTTATCTACCAGACTTAACTAGATAATCCTGAGATAATACTGATACAATTCCAAACCTTCGTCCGTCGCTAGCCCACTGATGCCGCTAGCTCCCAACTAGAGCACAGCTCCGCTACAAGACCAGCAGCTCCCCGCTAGTGCCCGAACCTCGGAAAAAGACTAGAATCTCACAGAAACGACTGAAATGCTATGGAACTCTCTGAATTGGCGAGTCACAAATGAAGCCTCGCGCCTCTATTTATAGCTAATGTTCGGACGATCCGAACCATTTCGGAAGCTCCGATCCGGCACACTTCGGACGGTCCGAACTCTGATCGGACGATCCGATCCTTGCATGAATTCCACGAGTACAGCCACCTGTCTCGGACGATCCGAACCCCAATCGGATGATCCGAACCTTACCACGTGTCCAGAACCCTTCCACGTGTCCAGCCACCTGTCCCGGACGGTCCGACACTGGCTCGGACGATCCGAACTCATCGGACGATCCGAACTCATCGGACGATCCGCACTTGTTCGGTCCTTCCGATCCCACCGAAAATATAATTAATCCGATAATTAACTCAAATTAGGAATCGGGTTACTACAAAACATGTCCTTATATGAGCATACCCCAATTGCTCCATTCTTACTTATCAACTCCTTGATAACAAGAACGTCAGAACTGAAGTCTGATAGTACCCAACCAATCATGTTAAACGCCTAGCAGCATCGCTTACATGATTCCCTAGGTATCAAATTATAGTGCCTTCAAGAACCATTCAATTATGGTTAGCGTACAGTACGGTCCTTTCAACTCATATATCCCGATCGATTCGACAACCATTGGTTTATCGAGAGTTGTCAATGAATCGATACTATGTGTCATGTTGTAGTTGCATCGATGGTGTAATCTATGAAACCCCTTTCATAATTACCACCATAATCTGATCAGAGATTTCAACCTACATACACATGAGAACACATAGGATATCCATACCCAAAGGTAAGCGGTGAATCCCCGACTACAATGCATCAACTCCTATATGTTTCGACAAAACACCCAACCTTGCCACCTGATGACCCCTTGAGAGTCGGTAAACAAGTCAAAGTGTAATGCTAGCACATAGAGTCTCAATGTTGTCCCGGGTCATAAGGTCTAATTGTGTACAACCATAAACCAGGACATTTCCACTGGATAAGTGAGAACCACTTGGAAAGTCCTTTATGGAGGGTTGTTCAGTGCACTCTACAAGGAGAACCTATCTGCATGTTCGGACATCACAATGTCCCCTACCAATGAAACATGGTACTCACATCGCAGATACTAATCTCGAACTCGAGCGGCCTATATCCTTGATAGCGGCGGCTGAATCGACTAGGAACTGTTTAGAATATACAGTATTCCAAATATGAGTTTCATGATACTCATCATATGAGCATCTCATATTCTTTCTACTATTTGTATATTCAAGGGCTTTATCTATGCAACCAGCATGGGTATACAGATAAAGATTTGCCAAAACAATAATTTCAAATATTATTAAAATAAAGATTGCTTATACATAGAGTTTCATTGTGAACACTTGGCCAACACTTGGCTCGACGGGCACCTACTCTAACACAGCCATGAAACCGCAAGGGATCACAGAGGAACAAATTTCACTGCGAGCTTTTCCATTCTCTTTAGCCGACAAGGCTAAGGATTGGCTCTACTATTTTCCTTCTGGATCCATAACAACTTGGTACAATAAGAAACAACAATTTTTGGAGAAGTTCTTCCCTGCTTCACATGCAGCAAATATTCGAAAGGACATTTGTGGGATCAGACAGATGCACGAGGAAACTTTGTATGAGTATTGGGAGAGATTCAAGCAGTTGTGTGCCAGTTGTCCACAGCACCAGATTCCAGAACAGCTACTAGTTCAATATTTTTACGAGGGCCTCTCGCTCTTTGATAGGAACATGATTGATGCTGCAAGTGGAGGTTCACTGGTGAACAAAACGCCTCAAGAGGCACGAGCTCTAATCTCCAACTTGGCTGCTAATGCACAACAATTAAGTACTAGACAAGACAACCCTCTGCGAAAAGTCAATGAGGTAAGTGTTACTCCTATCGATCAAAAGTTAGATTCTTTGACATCTCTTTTGGAAAAGTTGGTTGCAGGATAGGTGCAACAGGTAAAAACTTGTGGTGTATGTGCTATGGTGGGACATCCTACAGATATGTGTCTGTCTTTACAAGAGGAACCCACGCAACAAGCCAATGCAATTGGTGGATTTCCTGGGCAGCCCCAGCTTCGATATGACCCATATTCTAATAGCTACAATCCAGGATGGAGGGTGTTAGAGTAGGTGCCCGTCGAGCCAAGTGTTGGCCGAGTGTTCACAATGAAACTCTATGTATAAACGATCTTTATTTTAATAATATTTGAAATTATTAATTTTGGCACATCTTTATCTTTATACCCATGCTAGTTGCATAGATAAAGTCCTTGAATATACAAATAGTAGAAATAATATGAGATGCTCATATGATGAGTATCATGAAACTCATATTTGGAATACTGTATATTCTAAACAGTTCCTAGTCGATTCAGCCGCCGCTAAGAAGGATATAGGCCGCTCGAGTTCGAGACTAGTATCTGCGATGTGAGTACCATGTTTCATTGGTAGGGGACATTGTGATGTCCGAGCATGCAGATAGGTGCTCCTGGTAGAGTGCACTGAACAACCCTCCATAAAGGACATTCCCAATGGTTCTCAGTTATCGAGTGGAAAAGTCCTAGTTTATGGTTGTACGCCATTAGTCCTTATAACCCGGGACAACATTGAGACTCTATGTACTAGAATTACACTTTGACTTGTTTACCGACTCTCATGGGGTCATTAGGTGGCAAGGTTAGGTGTTCAGTCGAATCATATAGGAGTCGATGCATTGTAGTCGGGGATTCACCGCTTACCTTCAGGTATGGATATCCTATGTGTTCTCATGTGTATGTAGGTAGAAATCTCTGATCAGAGTATGGTGGTAATTATGGAAGGGGTTTCATAGATTACACCATCGATGCAACTACGACAAGACACATAGTATCGATTCATTGACAACTCTCGATATACCAATGGTTGTCGAATCGGTCGGGATATATGAGTTGAAGGGACCGTACTGTACGCTAACTATAATTGAATGGTTCTTGCAGGCACTATCATTTGATACCTAGGGAATCATGTAAGCGATGCTGCTAGGCGTTTAACATGATTGGTTGGGTACTTTCAGACTTGAGTTAAGACGTTCTTGTTATCAAGGAGTTGATAAAAAGAATGGAGCAATTGGGGTATGCTCGTATAATGACATGTTTAGTTCGAATCACATAGAGATCTGAACCCACGGCTAGTTGTATCAATGAACCATTGAGGGCCACAGAAGTGCTAGCTTTCTAGATCCCGTTGAGAAGTAAAATAGTTCAATGTGTTGAACGGCTTATAAAGGAGTTTATAAGCATAAGCAAAAATAGAAGTATGACTTCTATTACGAGAATGTAACTTTTAATTTGAGGAAATGTTCCTAAATTAAAAGTTGGCCAAATAAATAATGTATTTGAAAATTGTGATTTTCATAAACATTATTAGGGACTAAATAAAATTAATTCAAGTGTTGAATTAATTAAACACTAGTGGGCCTAGTAGAGTCCAAATAATTAAATTAATTCAAGTGTTGAATTAATTAAATCATATTGGGTCTTGTAGAGCCCAATAGTAAAATAATTATTCCACTAATGACTTAAGTAATATCAAGTAAGGTTTAATTGGGCTCAAATATGTTTGAGACAATTAAATTAAAGTCCATGGGCCTTGTAATTGTTACAAGCCCAAATAGGAAAGCATGCATGGGAGGTAAAGGGTTGGGAGACAACTTTTTCCACATCCAAGGCATGGCATGCCTTTGGGACTCACAATCACTTTTTCAATCACCAAGAAAAGTCTCCCTTCTCTCCTCCCACCCCTATGGCCGAAATTTGAGTCTCATTTTCTCCCAATTTTTGTTCTTCAATTGTGGAGGAAACAATAGAATTCTCGAAGAAAAATGCTCTAATTTTTCTAGTGTAAAATTAGATTGGTTATAGCTAGTTGGTGATTGGCTTAATATTTGAGCAAGGTGGGCTCAAAGGCAAGCTTGAAGATTGTCTTGCCATTCAAGAGCTAAGGTGTTTACACCTTAGTTGGAGCCATCATCAATCTTTTAAGATTGATAGGTACATTTCTATAAACACCCTATGTATGACATTTTGGTGTTTTTGTATATGCTACATCCTAGTACATGTTGGGGTGTTCAAATTTTCTTATAAAATTTTCGGTTTTCTTATCTTTCAAAGTTTTTGAACTTCCGTTGCGCATTTGAACACCCTAAAATCGATCCCTTTCAAGTGGTATCTTGAGCTAAGGGTACTAGTTTTTGTAGCATATACATGATATTATATTGAGGTCGATTTCTAACCGCATGAGATAGAATTTTTGCAACAAAATCAAGGCCGGCTTTTGGGGATTTTGGGGCAGCAAGTTGCTGCCCATTTCGGGCAGCTTGGGCTACCCGAGGGGCTGCCCAAAACGGGCAGCAAGGGTAGCCCGAGGGGCTGTCCGAACGGCCCCATCTTTTAAATTAAAAAAAAATATGGTATGTTGACCGGAATCCGGCGACGGAGCTCCGGCGACGACGATGACGACTAGGGTTTTCAAAAGATGTTTTGGAAATATCAAAGTGTCATGGACCTTGAGTTGTTGGGCCATTGGACGGCTAACATATTTGTGAATTTTAAATGGGCCAAAATGTTTTGGTGAAAAATGAGTTTTTTGGGCCCTTAAGTTTAAAATTACAAAAATTGCAAATATTTTCTAATAAAATAAATAATTGAAGTTGGACTTTAATTATTTGTAGTAAATTGTGTTTTACAAGAAATTCGGTTAAATAAATTAATTGGAAAGTAGACAAAGGTGTTTGTATACTTTGTTAATTTAGTTTATAATCGTGGCGGTTAGTGATTGGTTCAAGATATATAATATTGGATCGATTGATTATTGTTATAATTAATTGATGGTGTATGATATGTGATATTATGCATAAAGGATGATCAAAAGCCTAAGCCCAAATTGCTAGGTGTATGCTAGGATATTTGGTGTTGAATGATTGTAATAATTATCAAATTTAAAGTGGGCTTGGTTTTATGGCCCGTTCTTTGTGTGGGCTCTTCATCTGGTATGAAGACTAGTCCACCTGGGAAGGGAAAGAAGCGTTCTTTCCATCATCCCAAGAAGAACGTGACCTTGAAGAGGCAATCTCCGTGTCCCGTTGTGGCAGCCATACCAGTAAAGGCTGACAAGACTACTGATGTTTGTCATCACTGCAAGAAGCCTGGACATTGGAGGCGTAACATCAGAGAATATCTTGCCCAGAAAGGTTCTGGAAACGGAATGTTCTAAATTGAAGTAAACATTTCAATTAACTCTACTTCTTGGGTATTGGATACTGGTTGTGACTCACATCTCTGTAATGAGTTACAGGTGATGGGAAGAAGTAGAAGGCTTAGGGAAGGTGAGACCTTCTTGAGAATGGGCAATGGAGCAAGACTTGATGCCAAGGCCAAAGGAAATGTTTACTTATTGTTGAACAAAGATTTTAAGTTGATTTTAAGAGATGTTTTGTTTGTACCTGACTTGGTGAAAAACATTGTTTCCATTTCTATGCTTGATAAAAATGGATATTCTTGTTTATTTAACAAAGTTGTTTGCAACATTTACAAGAATGAATGTTTAATTGGTACTGAAGAATTTGAAAACGATCTCTAAAACTTAAAATTGAAAGATATTCCACTAAACAATGTCCAAGCTATAACAACAACAAACAAGCAAAAACAAGATACACTAAATTCAGCACAATTGTGGCATGCTCGATTAAGGACATATTTCCCTAAGAAGGATGAACAAGCTAGTGGGAGTGGGCATGTTTGATATGTCTGATATTAATGCTCTCACGACTTGTGAATCCTGTATAAAAGGAAAGGTGACCAAGATTCCCTTTAAGGGCCATGTGGAGCGAGCCAAAGGTTATTGGATTTGATCCATACCGATGTGTGCGGTCCGCTTAGCATCACCAGTAAGCATGGACATGCCTACTTCATCACCTTTACCGATGAATTTTCGAGGTATGAGTATGTGTATTTAATGAAACACAAGTCTGAAGCCTTTGAAAGATTCAAAGAATTCAGAAGTGAAGTAGAGAAACAGTTGGGACGAAGCATCAAGACACTTCGATCGGATCGAGGTGGTGAGTACTTGAGGGCCGAGTTCCAAGAGTATCTTATAGAGAATGGGATTCTCTCGCAGTGGACTCCGCCCGCTACACCGCAGTTGAATGGTGTTTCGGAGCATCGTAACGGACTTTGTTGAACATGTTTCGATCTATGATAGGGTTCACGGAGTTGCCGCCATCCTTTTGGGGATATGCGCATGAGACAGCGGCACTGTTGTTGAACAATGTTCATTCAAAGGAAGTTGACAAGACCCCATATGAGATATGGATGGGTAAGCCACCCAAATATTCTTATCTTAGAATATGGGGGTGCCCTGCTTATGTGAAGCAGGTAGTGGACGATAAATTGGATAGTCGATCCATTTTATGTTACTTTGTGGGATATCCAAAGAATTCTGTTGGATATTATTTCTATCATCCCCAAGAAAGGTGTTTGTTTCTAGGAATGCAACCTTTTTGGAAAAGGAATTTCAATTGGATAGAAAAGGGGAGATGATAGAACTCGAAGAGGTTCGAGAGACACCCACAATTATAGAACCCACACCCGAAGAGCCAAGAGAGGAGATACAAGCTCCTAGAAGATCCGAGAGAGTCTCGAGACCACCTATGAGGTATGGTCTGCTTCTTGAAGAGGGCCGTGATGAGCCTATCCATGGATGTGATCCAAGGACCTTTCATGAAGCATTATCTGATGCCGATTCATCCAAGTGGCTTGAAGCAAGTGTGGAATCTCGTGGATCCGCCTGAGGGAATTGTTCCCATAGGATGTAAATGGATTAACAAGAGAAATCTTGGGGCGGATGGGAAGGTATTGACCTTCAAGGCGCGATTGGTGGCAAAAGGATATACTCAAAGACAAGGAGTTGACTTTGAGGAAACCTTTTCTCTAGTTGCAATGTTCAAGTCTATAAGGATATTGTTAGCCATAGCTGCATGGTATGACTATGAGATATGGCAGATGGATGTCAAGACAGGCTTTCTTAATGGGGATATTAAGGAAGAGATTTACATGTCTCAACCCGAAGGGTTTACATCTATCGGAAGTGATCATATGGTATGCAAACTTCAAAGATCTATTTATGGTCTAAAGCAGGCATCTAGGAGTTGGAACCTTAGATTCGATAGTACAATCAAAGAGTTTGATTTTGCTAAGAATCCTGAGGAACCCTGAGGAACAAGCCAATGCAATTGGTGGATTTCTTGGGCAGCCCCAGCTTCGATATGACCCATATTCTAATAGCTACAATCCAGGATGGAGGGTGTTAGAGTAGGTACCGTCGAGCCAAGTGTTGGCCGAGTATTCACAATGAAACTCTATGTATAAATGATCTTTATTTTAATAATATTTGAAATTATTAATTTTGGCATATCTTTATCTTTATACCCATGCTAGTTGCATAGGTAAAGCCCTTGAATATACAAATAGTAAAAAGAATATGAGATGCTCATATGATGAGTATCATGAAACTCATATTTGGAATATTGTATATTCTAAACAGTTCCTAGTCGATTCGGCCGCCGCTAAGAAGGATATAGGCCGCTCGAGTTCAAGACTAGTATCTGCGATGTGAGTACCATGTTTCATCGGTAGGGGACATTGTGATGTCCGAGCATGCAGATAGGTGCTCCTGGTAGAGTGCACTGAACAATCCTCCATAAAGGACATTCCAAATGGTTCTCACTTATCGAGTGGAAAATTCCTAGTTTATGGTTGTACACCATTAGTCCTTATGACCCGGGACAACATTGAGACTCTATCTACAAGAATTATACTCAGACTTGTTTACCGACTCTCATGGGGTCATCAGGTGTCAAGGTTGGGTGTTATGTCTGTTAGAGTAGGTGCCCGTCGAGCCAAGTGTTGGCCGAGTGTTCACAATGAAACTCTATGTATAAACGATCTTTATTTTAATAATATTTGAAATTATTATTTTGGCACTTCTTTATCCGTATACCCATGCTAGTTGCATAGAAAAAGTCCTTGAATACACAAATAGTAGAAAGAATATGAGATGCTCATATGATGAGAATCATGAAACTCATATTTGGAATACTGTATATTCTAAACAGTTCCTAGTCGATTCAGCCGCCGCTAAGAAGGATATAGGCCGCTCGAGTTAGAGACTAGTATCTGCGATGTGAGTACCATGTTTCACTGGTATGGGACATTGTGATGTCCGATCATGCAGATAGGTGCTCCTGGTAGAGTGCACTGAACAACCCTCTATAAAGGACTTTCCAAGTGGTTCTCACTTATCGAGTGGAAAAGTCCAAGTTTATGGTTGTACACCATTAGTCCTTATGTCCCGAGAAAACATTGAGACTCTATGTGCTAGAATTACACTTTGACTTGTTTACCGACTCTCATGGGGTCATCAAGTGGCAAGGTTGGGTGTTCTGTCGAAGCACATAGGAGTCGATGCGTTGTAGTCGGGGATTCACCGCTTACCTACTGGTATGGATATCCTATGTGTTCTCATGTGTATGTAGGTTGAAATCTCTGATCAGAGTATGGTGGTAATTATGAAAGGGGTTTCATAGATTACACCATCGATGCAACTACGACATGACACATAGTATCGATTCATTGACAACTATAGATAAACCAATGGTTGTCGAATCGGTCGGGATATATGAGTTGAAGGGATCGTACTGTACGCTAACCATAATTGAATGGTTCTTTCAGGCACTATCATTTGATACCTAGGGAATCAAGTAAGCGATGCTGCTAGGCATTTAACATGATTCGTTGGGTACTATCAGACTTGAGTTCTGACATTCTTATCAAGGAGATGATAATTAAGAATGGAGCAATTGGGGTATGCTCATATAAGGACATGTTTAGTCCGAATCACATGGAGATGTGAACCCACGGCTAGTTGTATCAATGAACCATTGAGGGCCACACAAGTACTGTCTTTTTAGATCCCGTTGAGAAGTAAAATAGTTCAATGTGTTGAACGGCTTATAAAGGAGTTTTTAAGCGTAAATAAAAATAGAAGTATGACTTCTATAAGGAGAATGTAACTTTTTATTTGAGGAAGTGTTCCTAAATTAAAAGTTGGCCAAACGAGTAATGTATTTAAAATTTGTGATTTTCATATACATTATTATGGACTAAATTAAATTAATTCAAGTGTTGAATTAAATAAACAATAGTGGGCCTAGTAGAGTCAAAATAATTAAATTAATTCAAGTGTTGAATTAAATTGCATTGGGCCTTGTAGAGTCCAATTAGAAATAATTATTAAACTAGTGGACTTGAGTGAAGTCAAGGAAACTTTAAATGGGCTCAAATGTGTTTGAGACATTTAAATAAAAGTCCATGGGGGATTCTCCAAGTTTTTCTCTCAAGTTTCTTTTTCAAAAGTTGAGAAAAGAAATCACTTCTCAAAGAAAAATGCTCTAATTTTTCTAGTGCAAAATTAGAGTGGATCTAGCTTGTTGGTGGTGGGCTTAATATTTGAGCAAGGCGGGCTCAAAGGGAAGCTTGTAGAAGGTCAACCTTTCAAGAGCCAAGTTGTTTACATCTTGGTTGGAGCCATCATCAACCTCAAGAGGTTGATAAGTAACGATTTCTCAACACACTATGTATGACATTTTTGTGTTTTTGTATATGCTACACCTAGTACTAGAGATGGCCGAAATTTTCCATGTGTTTTTTCGAAAATTTTGTTGCTTCCGTTGCGCTTTTGGTCACCTAAAATCGATCCCTTTCAAGTGGTATCAGAGCTAAGGGTACTAGTTTTTGTAGCATATACATGATATTATATTGAAGTCAATTTCTAACGGCATGAGACAAATTTTTGCATCAAATCATGGCCTGTTTTGGGGACGACTTTGGGCAGCAAGTTGCTGCCCATTTCGGGCACCTCGGGCTGCCCGAGGGGCTGCCCATTTCGGGCAGCAAAGGGCAGCCCAAGTGGCTGCCCGAAACCCCACTATGATTTAATAAAAAAATTTTTTTTGCTAAAGTTGGCTGGAATCCGGCGACGGAGCTCCGGCGACGACGATGATGACTAGGGTTTCCAAAAGTGTTTTGGATTATCAAAGTGTCATGGGCCTTGAAGTTGTTGGGCCGTGAGATGGCTAACATATTTGTGAATTTTAAATGGGCCAAAATGTTTTTGATGAAAAATAAGTTTTTGGGCCCTAAGTTTAAAATTACAAAAGTTGCAAATATTTTCTCATAAAATAAATAATTGAAGTTGGACTTTAATTATTTATATTAAATTGTGATTTACAAGAAATTCGGTTATAAATAAATTAATTGGAAAGTAGACAAAAGTGTTTGTATACTTTGTTAATTTAGTTTATAATCGTGGCGGTTAGTGATTGGATCAAGATATATAATATTGGATCAATTAATTATTGTGATAATTGATTGATGGTGTATGATATGTGATATTATGCATGAAGGATGATCAAAAGCCCAAGCCCAATTTGCTAGGTGTATGCTAGGATATTTTGTGTTGAATGATTGTAATAATTGTCAATTTATAAAGTGGGCTTGGTTTATGGCCCGTTCCCACCCCCTATGAGATGTATCCCTATTTGCCATGGATATTTATTTTTAAATATTAGTATAGTGGATAATCAAGATTGGAAGATGGTGGCCTTGATGATTATGAAGATCGAAGACATGTAAATATTGGAAGCTAATGTAATAGTTGCATTTGCATCCGTTGCATTTCCCTAGGATTGGACCTAGGCCCATGCTTAGCTCACACGGGCCATTAGTATTGGGTCGATTGATCATCCTTGTTTTGTTTACTGTTTATAATATATGCATGATATGTTATAAATAATGAGTATGTGCGTTATTATTATGATAATAACAAAGTTGCATGAATCCGGCAAACATACGATCAAACATGGCGAGCTTTTAAATAAAATTAATGATGAGACCTTTCAAAATTAAAAACCCTCATTTTGAATAAGATTCAAAATTAATATCAAGCCCGAAAAGGAGAATTATAAATTTGTTTATAATTTCCATGTCTTCCATCGACAATGGGTGCATGATGAACGCTACCCGTACTCGGGGCTCGGATCATATTATTGGGGGGGCCCTGGGTGCCGGAAAGCTGTGACATCCATTGACATGGTGATGTGAACTACGTGGAACTCCCATGATTTCGGCTCATATTATTGGGGAACTCATGGCGACTGTCCATTAAGGTTCAACATCGATGGGTAAGGCTTGACACGTGAAGATGAACGACGTCATATTATTGGGTCCTAATCAAACGTGAGACAAAAGTTTCCGTAGATGGTTGCATTGTGATGCAATTGGAAACTACCTTTTAGGAATTGTGATTGGCTGATATTATTCGGGATCATGATTCGCTAATTGGACCTTACGTACCTACTGAGGAAAGAAGTTTCCCGTTTTCACTAGAGGGTAGTGAAAGATGTCAAAACAGTGGGAGTAAACATTTATAAAGTTATAGTCCATACTTTATATCTTACTAAATATTTTAAAATAGTCATTAACATTTATCTGTTTACTTTTCAGTACTATTTGACAATGTCTTCAATTCGCAACCCGCTATCCGCTATACTCGAAAAACATGTGTTAACCGGACCTAACTACCTCACTTGGCTAAGAAATCTGAAAATCGTCTTGAACTCGGAAAATATTGCATATACACTGACTGAGTCGCCCCCTGATAAGGCTCCGACTGACTGCACTCCTGAGGAATTTCAGACCTACAAGGATTGGTGTGACCATGACCTGAAGGCCAAGTGTTATATGCAGGTTTCTATGAATGATGAGCTGTAGAGGCATTTTGAGGGTGCAAAGAGTGCTGCTGACATTCATTTGCACCTCAAGGAGCTCTTTGGTGAGCAGACTCGGCCTCTTAGGCATGCTACGGTCAAGGAGCTGATAACTTTACGCATGCGAGATGGGGCTTCGGTCCATGAGCATGGCCTAAAGATGATTGGACTCGTGGACAAGCTTGTTGGCATGGATTTGATGTTGCCTTTGGAGTTGACCACCGACGTGTTGCTGTTATCGTTGCCTAGCTCATTTGATCCTTTTGTTGTGAACTTCAACATGAACAAGATGGAGCCGACCTTTGAGTAGTTGGTGAATATGCTTGTGACTTTTGAGTCTACCATCAAGAAAGAGAAGTCGGTTCTTTATGTGAGTTCCTCATCTGGTACGAAGACCGATCCACGTGGGAAGAGAAAGAAGCGTTCTTTCCAACGTCCCAAGAAGAACGTGCCCTTGAAGAGGCAGACTCCGGGTCCCGTTGTGGCAGCCACACCAGTGAAGGCTGAAAAGACTATTGACATCTGTCATCACTGCAAGAAGCCTGGACATTGGAGGCGTAACTGCAGGGAATATCTTGCCCAGAAGAGTTCTGGAAACGGTATGTTCTACATTGAAGTAAACATTTCAATTCACTCTACTTCTTGGGTATTGGATACCGGCTGTAGCTCACATCTCTATAATGATTTGCAGGTGATGGGAAGAAGTAGGAGGCTCAGGGAAGGTGAGACCTTCTTGAGGATGGGCAATGGAGCAAGGGTTGCTGCCAACGCTGTTGGAGATGTTTACTTGCATTTGAACAATGATTTTAAGTTTGTTTTAAGAGATGTTTTGTTTGTACCAGACTTGGTGAAAAACATTATTTCCATTTCTATGCTTGATAAAGATGGATTTTTTTGTTTATTTAGCAAAGGTGTTTGCAACATTTACAAGAACGAATGTTTAATTGGTATCGGAGAACTTGAAAACGATCTCTACACCTTAAAATTAAAAGATATTCCACTTAACAATGTCCAAGCTATAACAACAACAAACAAGCGCAAACAAGATACTCTAAATTCGACACAATTATGGCATGCTCGATTAGGACATATTTCCCTAAGAAGGATGAACAAGCTAGTGGGAGTGGGCATGTTTAATATGTCTGATATTAATGCTCTTAGGACTTGTGAATCCTGTCTAAAAGGAAAGATGACCAAAATTCCCTTTAAGGGCCATGTGGAGCGAGCCAAGGGATTATTGGATTTGATCCATATCGATGTGTGCGGTCCGCTTAGCATCACCACTAAGCATGGACATGCCTACTTCATCACCTTTACCGATGACTTTTCGAGGTATGGGTATGTGTATTTGATGAAATACAAGTCTGAAGCCTTTGAAAGGTTCAAAGAATTCAGAAGTGAAGTAGAAAAGCAATTGGGACGAAGCATCAAGACACTTCGATCGGATCGAGGTGGTGAGAACTTGAGTGCCGAGTTCCAAGAGTATCTTAGGGAGAATGGGATTCTCTCACAGTGGACTCCGCCAGCTACACCACAGTTGAATGGTGTTTCAGAGCGTCGTAACCGGACTTTGATGGGCATGGTTTGGTCTATGATGGGGTTCACGGAGTTGCCGCCATCCTTTTCGTGGATCCACCAGAGGGAATTGTTCCCATAGGGTGTAAATGGATTTACAAGAGGAAACTTGGGGCGGATGGGAAGGTATTGACCTTCAAAGCGCGATTGGAGGCAAAAGGATATACTCAAAGACAAGGAGTTGACTTTGAGGAAACCTTTTCTCCAGTTGCAATGTTAAAGTCCATAAGGATTTTGCTAGCTATAGCTGCATGGTATGAATATGAGATATGGCAGATGGATGTTAAAACAGCCTTTCTTAATGGGGATATTAAGGAAGAAATTTACATGTCTCAACCCGAAGGGTTTACATCTGTCGGAAGTGAGCATATGGTATGCAAACTTCAGAGATCTATTTATGGTCTAATAGAGGCATCTAGGAGTTGGAACCTTAGATTCGATAGTACAATCAAAGAGTTTGATTTTACTAAGAATCCTGAGGAACCTTGTGTGTATAAGAATGTCAGTGGGAGTGCTGTGACATTACTGGTGCTGTATGTTGATGACATTCTACTCATTGGGAATGATGTAGGAATGTTGCAATCAACCAAGATATGGTTAGCAAGCAAGTTCTCAATGCAAGACTTGGGTGAAGCATCTTTTTTATTGGGAATACAGATCTATAGAGATAGATCAAAGAGATTGCTTGGTCTCACCCAGTCCACATACATTGATACCATCCTGAAGCGATTCTCGATGGATGAATCCAAGAGAGGACACATACCAATGTGTCATGGCGTGTCCCTATCCAAGTCTATGTCTCCCCAGACTGATTCAGAGATAGCGGCGATGACACGCATTCCATATGCATCTACAATTGGTAGCATCATGTATGGGATGATATCTACACGTCCTGACATGGCTTTTGCACTAAGTTTAGTGAGTAGATATCAATCGAACCCTGGTCTTCCACATTGGAAAGCTGTGAAAGACATCCTCAAGTACTTTAGGAGGACCAATAAATTGTTCTTTGTCTATGGGGGTGGAGAACTAAAATTGGAAGGCTATACCGACTATAGCTTCCAAAACGATATCGATGACTCAAAGTCAACCTCTGGATTCATATTCATGCTCAATGGTGCTGCTGTCTCTTGGAAGAGTTCCAAGCAAGACAGTACAGTGGATTCCACCACTGAGGCAGAATACATTGCTGCATCAGCTGCAGCAAAGGAGGCAGTTTGGATAAGGAATTACGTCCAAGAGTTGGGCGTCATTCCTAATGGATTTGCTCCTGTCCCGGTGTTTTGTGACAACACGGGAGCCATTGCTCAAGCAAAGGAGCCGAGGTCTCATCAGAAGTCCAAACACGTATTGAGAAAGTACCACATCATCAGAGAGATCGTGGAAAGAGGAGATGTCATGATTTACAAAGTCGACTCCGCAGATAATGTTGTTGATCCGCTAACTAAGCCTTTACCTAGACCATTGTTCGAGAAGCATCGCGAATCGATGGGTTTGAAGCATATGGGTAGTTGGCTCTAGTGCAAGTGGGAGATTGTTAGAGTAGGTGCCCGTCGAGCCAAGTGTTGGCCGAGTGTTCACAATGAAACTCTATGTATAAACGATCTTTATTTTAATAATATTTGAAATAATTATTTTGGCACATCTTTATCTATATACCCATGCTAGTTGCATAGATAAAGTCCTTGAATATACAAATAGTAGAAAGAATATGAGATGCTCATATGATGAGTATCATGAAACTCATATTTGAAATACTGTATATTCTAAACAGTTCCTAGTCGATTCAGCCGCAGCTAAGAAGGATATAGGCCGCTCGAGTTAGAGACTAGTATCTGCGATGTGAGTACCATATTTGGAATACTGTATATTCTAAACAGTTCCTATTCGATTCAGCCGCCGCTAAGAAGGAAAAGTCCTAGTTTATGGTTGTACATCATTAGTCCTTATGACCTGGGACAACATTGAGACTCTATTTGCTAGAATTACACTTTGACTTGTTTACCGACTCTCATGGGGTCATCAGGTGGCAAGGTTAGGTGTTCTGTCGAATCATATAGGAGTCGATGCATTGTAGTCGGGGATTCACCGCTTACCTTCAGGTATGGATATCCTATGTGTTCTCATGTGTATGTAGGTAGAAATCTCGGATCAGAGTATGGTGGTAATTATGAAAGGGGTATCATTGATTACACCAACGATGCAACTACGACATGACACATAGTATCGATTCATTGACAACTCTCGATATACCAATGGTTGTCGAATCGGTCGGGATATATGAGTTGAAGGGACCGTATTGTACGATAACCATAATTGAATGGTTCTTGCAGGCACTATCATTTGATACCTAGGAAATCATGTAAGGGATTCTGCTAGGCGTTTAACATGATTGGTTGGGTACTATCAGACTTGAGTTCTGACGTTCTTGTTATCAAGGAGTTGATAAGTAAGAATGGAGCAATTTGGGTATGCTCGTATAAGGACATGTTTAGTCCGCATCACATAGAGATATGAACCCACGGCTAGTTGTATTAATGAACCATTGAGGGCCACACAAGTGCTAGAGTTCTATATCCCGTTGAGAAGTAAAATAGTTCAATGTGTTGAACGGCTTATAAAGGAGTTTATAAGCGTAAGGAAAAATAGAAGTATGACTTCTATTAGGAGAATGTAACTTTTAATTTGAGGAAATTTTCCTAAATTAAAAGTTGACCAAATAAATAATGTATTTGAAAATTGTGATTTTCATAAACATTATTATGGACTAAATCAAATTAATTCAAGTGTTGAATTAATTAAACACTAGTGGGCCTAGTAGAGTCCAAATAATTAAATTAATTCAAGTGTTGAATTAATTAAATCATATTGGGTCTTGTAGAGCCCAATAGTAAAATAATTATTCAACTAGTGACTTAAGTAATATCAAGTAAGATTTAATTGGGCTCAAATATGTTTGAGACAATTAAATTAAATTCCATGGACCTTGTAATTGTTACAAGCCCAAATAGGAAAGCATGCATGGGAGGTGAAGGGTTGGGAGACAACTTTTTCCACATCCAAGGCATGGCATGCCTTTGGGACTCATAATCACTTTTTCAATCACCAAGAAAAGTTTCCCTTATCTCCTCCCACCCCTATGGCCGAAAATTAAGTATCATTTTCTCTCAATTTTTGTTCTTCAATTGTTGAGGAAACAATAGACTTCTCAAAGAAAAATGCTCTAATTTTTCTAGTGCAAAATTAGAGTGGTTCTAGCTAGTTGGTGATGGGCTTAATATTTGAGCAAGGTGGGCTCAAAGGGAATCTTGAAGTTTGTATATGCTACATCCTAGTACATGTCGGGGTGTTCAAATTTTCTTATAAAATTTTCGGTTTTCTTATCTTTCAAAGTTTTTGAACTTCCGTTGCGCATTTGATTAACCTAAAATCGATCCCTTTCAGAGGGATCACCCAAATTTCAGCTATAAGAATCAAGGAGGCCAACAAGGATATCCACAGCAAAATTTGAACAAAAAACATGTAGAACCCGAAAATCTGATTACGTATAAGTCATGCATAATTTCTATTATTTAAATAAAAAATGAATTTTTATGAATATAAGAAGTGTTTTATTTATTTTAGAAGTAGATGTTTAGTTTTATCTTTTCAGGATAAATACGCGAGGCCAGAGTTTGGAGATTAGAGATAAGATTAATAGTAAGAAAATATTCCTAAATTTAATTTAAGTCAAAGAATCATTTAATTTAAAAAAAAAAGAAGAATGTTTTAAGATTTATTAAATTTATGTGAGCTAAGTAACTAAATAAATTCTTCTAGGTTCATTATTTAAATAAATCTTAAAGTAAAATGTGTAAACAATGGAGGATGAATTAATCTAGGTATCATATATTCAAGAAATTAAACATAACATTTAAATACTTAAATTTGAGGTCAAGCATGCCATGAAAGATTCTAAGCAAGATTCTAAAATAAATTAATTTGCTAATGCATTAAAATATATATAATGGAGGTTTAAAATCTTATAAAATTAAAATGCAAGGTTTAAATAAAAATAAACCATGCAAATGACTAATAATTTCGGTCAAGACATTCCAAAGGTGTAGTAAATCTCATTCAAATCACCTCATTGGATCTTTAAAGTAAATATCATTCCCCACCTTTAATTCACTAGTTATTATTAAATTCAAATACTATAATTCACATAAATTTTTCCTCAAACCATTATCTTAGTAGATTAACGTGCACAGGCAGTAGGAATAATAAGAAAGAAACCAACGGCAGCAAGGAAATAAGGAACAATTCAAAACCCAGTCAACTCCTTCACTTGTAACTCCCATCTTAATGCATTTTATGACACCTTTACCACCCTTCGTATAAGTCACCTCTATGATCTATTATAGCTACACCCTGAGTTTCGAAAATAGTAGAGAAACAACAACCGAAAATCGTGATAGCAGCAGGAGAAAAATTAAGAAAGAAATCCCACTCCGTTCCGCCGCTAGTATTCGTCGTATTGATTTGTTTTTTGTCAAAAAAAATTCCAGGCATGTATATGTTGTTTCTTGTCTCTTCAATCAAGTCATAGAGATAATTTTAAACCATTAGATGTTCATGATTTAGGCAACAACTCGAAATTTGACAGCAAAGTTCCTGAAAAAAAATCTGCACAGCCTTTTCGGCCAATGGCTTGCACTTCACAGTTTAGTGTATTTTGTTGCTTACAGGGAGTTGCTCGGTTCCAGGCATTCAAGGCTGTTTCTAGGAATAGTTTAGAGTGTGTTATGGTGTTATTGGTCCATTGGTTTGCATCCATAACCTCACAAATACATAAATGACAGCAACTTTTTCCAAAGATACAGATTTGAGCCACGTTTTTTTTTGTTCTTGGTTGGTTAAGGAGTGTGTTCGAATCTTGGATGTCCTAGGGACTGTAGCCATGGTTAGAACCCTTCCTTATCATGTCTAGGATGTGACCAAATCAGTTTTTCCATGCTTGGTTCACGGATCCTTCAGATATTTACATAAACATGACAAGTGCCCATTGGTTTTAAAATTCTGATTTTTTGTATGAGTATGGTTTCGGTTTTTGAGAGTTGCTTGGATTATAGTTGGCTTCTAGCCCGTAGCCATGGTTCATACAACTCTACATCATGTCTAGATCGATCCATGGTCGATCAAATTGTCCTTGGAACGAGACAAGACAGTAAAATATTTCAATACATCACACTACACAACAAGTGGTGCTCTCGGCTGGTATGCTGTGATTGTCCTAGGTGTTTTCTTGGGTTGTGGTTGGCTTTTAGCCCTTAGCCTTGGTCCAAGCCATGCCTTAGGATGTTGGTAAGAGTATTTGGTCGGTGGTTCAAGCTAATGGTCATTAAATTTCAGAGTTTACACCACAAACACACAAGTTGCTACTGCTGTATTTTGACAGCAACTTTCAGTTTTGGTTTTGGTGCTTATTTAAGTTCTTTTTGGCGATACCAACTGGACAGTACCTTAATGAGTTAGGAAAGTCATGTTTTTTTCTGTTTGTGATTCGGTTGAGTTTAGAGGTCGTAGAAGAATTTACGGTGCAATGTGCCAAAATGACTCTCGAAAGAGTGTTTTATGTTTTTGGACTCCATTCACCATGTTCGTGTACAGCTATCATCATGAATATTTTTCAGTACGTTAGGGATATTTTAATCATGGTTAAACGTCGGCTTAATGTTGGTTCGGGTTGGTACGAATCCATGATTGAAAAATTAAGTTGTTGGTCATAATCGTCTCGTTTTTGGTTCGATTGGGTCAAGATAAGATTTATTGCCTGTGTCACATATTAGAATTAAGTCACAGCAAGCCTAGGGAACGATCCAACTCATCCGTTAAAAATAAGGTTATAATTATATTATGTACATAAAAAAATATAAAATGTTTATTTTTGAGATATATGCGATATGTCTTGTGGCCACCTTATGTTTATGGGTTTGGAAATCGGTAGGCGCAACCGAGGACCTCTCCACCCGGTGACTTACTACCGGTTTACGATTATGTATGGGTACGGATATCTAGTCCAAGGACTGTGGTGATCTCTACCGCCCAGTATACTGTGGTTTAGTCTGATCAGGCGCTCATGTTATGTTATGGGCCACTTGCCTAGAAACATTATCTCTACCAGAAAATTATGATATGATATGACAGAGCTCTATTGAGCAAAGTTTGTACGTATGATTTTCAGATATGCACGTAGTTATAATTATTCATGATACGATTTTCACCATACACTTTACGATACCATATTTTTTACGTTGCATGCGATTTTATGATATATTTACTTGTTATTCACGATATATACATGTTGAGTCATTAGACTCACTAGACTTGATTGTTATAGGTATTTGTGAGGTCGAGACTGCAGGCGGAGACCAGTGAGCTATTTTGGGGCAGCAGTTGTAAACCCGAGGACCTCGTGTTTTAGTTTATGCACCTTTTATCGTTCAAACTAAATTTTATTATGTTGGATTATTTTAAGTTGTTGTTGGAAACACAATGTTGACTTCCGGTGTTATTTTAAAGTTAAAATTATTTATATGTTTATTTTATAAATGAAAAAAGATAATTATTTCTTTAGAAAATTTTTAATAATTCAGCTAAAATACGAATACGAAATATGGGCCTTTACAGTTGGTATCGCTACTACTGCTCTCGAGAAGCTCATGAAGTCACGTCTTCGGTCTCTAAGTTTTACGTTTACCTATTTCGTTTAAAGCATGAAATATTTTTACATCATGATTGCATGAAATATTTTATGTCAAGATTATGGTTACGCAATATTTATTTAAATTTAAAGAAAATAGTTGAATTATGCATGTTGATTACGTATGGGTTATAATTATGGAACAACATGCCTCCTAGATGCATTATTGATCGCACGGGAGGTGATGAGCATCGTCATGAGAACGAGGAGAGATTTACCACGACCCCCTCCACCAGACTTGAATGCCCAGATGTTAGCTGGGATGACTCAGTTCTTTGCACAGTTCACGGGGAACAATGTTGTGGTAGCCACACAGACGGGGCCTGAGGCTGTCTCTGAGCGGTTCATGAAGATGAGGCCGAAGGAGTTCTTAGGGACGTCAGATCCTGTGGTTGCAGAGGGATGGATTAGGTCCCTTGAGGTTACTTTCGAGTTCATGGGGCTCGATGATGGAGATAGGGTTCGTTGTGCGACTTATCTGTTTGGAGGAGACGCTCGTCTGTGGTGGGAAGGAGCATCTATAGCTTTGGATTTGGCTACTTTGAGATGGACGCGCTTCACCGAGGTATTCTACTCTAAATATTTTACTGACGAGGTGCGTTCCAGGTTGACCAGGGAGTTTATGACCCTGAAACAGGGAGACATGACTGTTACGGAGTTATCCATAAGTTTGAAAGGGGTTGTCACTTTGTACCCCTAATTGCAAATGATTCTGATGCCAAATTGAGGTATATTATGGATGGTCTGCGGCCGATCTTGCACCGTGATGTTAGGGTGGCTGGCCCTACTACCTATGATGTTGCTATTTCCAGAGCTTTAGCAACAGAGCAAAACCAGAATGATATTGGGCGCGATCGCCAGGGTAAACGACCATTTCAGGAACCACACCGTCCTCCTCCACAACAGCACAAGAATAAAAGATATTTCCACGGTCCACCCAGGAACAGAGGACAGCAGCAGCAGCAGCAGTGACGGACAGTCCCGAGGACAGTGGAGTATCCAGTCTGTGCCAAGTGCTCACGTCGTCATGCTGGGACTTGTATGTATGGTTCGGGAAAGTGTTACAAATGTGGTAGTGCTGACCACATATTGAAGAATTGCCCTCAGAAGAATCTGCCTACCCAAGGCAGAGTTTTTGCTCTCCATGCAGCGGAGACTAACCCGGAGACGATGCTCATGACAAGTATCCTAAAGCTTTTAGTTCGTATTTGAAATGTAATGTTTTAAGAGTTTGAGTTAAGATTTTTAACTTAAAAAAATTTGTCGTAGGATTGCATGTTCTAATCAGGGTTATTTTCGGGAATTTAAAGTAGAAAAACTTTGAACTTTGCATGTCTAAAAGCTTAGTTCTGGTAAAACTATTGGGTTTAGCATGATATTCCAATCTTTCAGGGAAAATCTTTGTAGCCGGTTTAGCTACGAAAGCCTTGATAGATTCAGGGGGTACTCAATAATTAATTTCAGAAACCTTTGCAAATTCTCTCAAGATCCAGACAATTGGGCTAGACATAGCGTATTCAGTAGCATTGCCTTCTGGAGATGAGATGACAACTACTAATGTGATCCGAGGTATAGACCTTGAACTTCATGGTTATCTTGCGTATGCAGATCTTATCGTTCTGCCGATACCAGAATTTGATATCATTCTGGGGATGGACTGGCTATTGAGGAACAGAGTTTTGATTGATTTCCAGCGGAGATATGTTCTAGTCCGACCGCCTGGGATGGAACAATTCTTATTTGAACCAGACAGGTATTTTAATTTACCGCGTATAATACCTTATGTCCAGGCTAGGAAACTCATGCATCGAAGGTGCCGAGCATTTTTAGCTACTCTTGTATCTGTTCCCGAGACGGCCAAACAATCAGCATCATCAGATGTTCCAATTGTCCGGGACTTTCTAGACGTTTTTGCTGATGACATCACTGGTTTGCCACCGGTGCGAGAGGTGGAATTTTCTATTGAGCTTATGCCAGGTACCTCACCGATTTCAAAAGCACCGTACCGATTAGCACCGACAGAGATGGCCAAACTCAAGAAGCAGATTCAGGAACTTCTTGACAAGGAATTCATTCGCCCTAGCTTTTCGCCATGGGGCGCGCCAGTCTTATTTGTGAAGAAGAAAGATGGTACGATGAGGCTATGTATTGATTACCGAGAGTTGAACGGAATTACAGTGAAGAACAAATACCCACTCCCGAGGATTGAAGATTTATTTGACCGGTTGTAGGGAGCCTCAGTATTCTCTAAGATTGATCTGCGTTCTGGTTATCACCAATTGAGGGTGAAAGACGCCGATGTTCTCAAGACTGCTTTTAGGACTCGTTATGACCACTTCTAGTTTCTTGTGATGCCATTCGGTTTGACGAATGCTCCAGCGATCTTCATGGATCTCATGAATCGCGTATTTCAGCCGTATCTTGATCAGTTCATGATAGTATTCATAGACGATATTCTCGTCTACTCAAAGAATCAAGAGGATCACAGCAGACATTTGACAACAGTATTGCAGACCTTACAAAAGCACAAGCTATTCGCGAAGTTCAGTAAGTGCGAGTTCTGGTTAGAGAATGTGGCGTTCTTAGGCCACGTCGTTTCTAGCAGTGGGATCGAGGTAGACCCAGCAAAATTTGCAGCCGTCGGAGATTGGGTTGTGCCACAAAATGCGTCAGAGATCCGTAGTTTTCTTGGGCTAGCAGGATACTATCGGAAGTTTATTCAGGGATTCTCCTCCATCGCAGTTCCACTCACATCATTGACGAAGAAGAATGTTAAGTATGTGTGGAGCGAGGAATGTCAGAAGAGCTTCAATACATTGAAGCAAGCTCTTATTTCAGCACCACTGTTGGCTATGCCTTCAGAACCCATAGATTTTGTTTTGTATACCGATGCTTCGAAACTCGAGTTAGGCGCAATATTGATTCAGCATGGGAAGGTGATTGCATATGCTTCTCGTCAGTTGAAGATTCATGAGAAGAACTATCCTACCCATGATATAGAGTTGGCAGTCGTAGTATTTGCATTGAAGATTTGTAGGCATTATTTGTACGGAGAGAAGTGCCAGATCTTTACCGACCACAAAAGTCTCAAATACTTCTTTACATAGAAAGAGTTGAATATGCGGCAGAGACGATGGTTGGAGCTAGTGAAGGATTATGACTGTGACATTAGCTATCATCCTGGCAAAGCTAATGTAGTTGCGGATGCGTTGAGCAGGAAAGTCGCAATGATGGCTCATTTGGTGGTTTCGAGACCTCTTCAGTTTGAGATGCAGAGGATTGATCTGGAGACATCCTCGAGGTAGAGTTCCTCGTCTATCTACTTTGATGATTCAGTCTTCTTTTCTAGACCGTATTCGCAGTGGACAATTGGCAGACGAGCAGTTGGCAAAGTGGAGGCAGAGAGACAAGGCCAAGGGCAGTATCTTGTATACAGTTAGAGACGGTATTGTGAGATATCGAGACAGAATGTGGGTTTCTAGCGGAAATTCTATTTGAGATGATATCTTATCTGAGGCACATATGTCGTCATACTCTATTCATCCTGGGAGTATGAAGATGTACAAAGACCGGCAGTTATTATATTGGTGGCCAGGAATAAAGAGGGATATCAGACGATTTGTATCCGAGTGTCTGACGTGTCAGCTAATGAAAGCGGAACATCAGAGACCAGCAGGTATCGAGCCTCTTCCTTTTCCCGAGTGGAAGTGGGAGAATGTTACCATGGACTTCGTTGTCGGTCTGCCGAAGTCAGTCAGAGGGTCAAATGCTATATGGGTGATTTTGATCGTCTTACTAAATCAGCTCATTTCTTGCCCATTAAAACGACTTTCTCCATGATCCAGTATGCAGAGTTATATATCCGGGAGATCGTTAGACTTCATGGCATTCCCGTTTCTATAGTGTCTGACCGAGATCCTAGATTCACTTTCTCATTTTAGAAGAGTTTGCATTAAAAGATGGGTACGAAGTTGTTGTTTAGCACAACTTTCCACCCTCAGAAAAATGGTCAGTCAGAGAGAGTTATCCAGATTTTAGAGGATCTTCTTCGTGCATGTGTCCTAGATTTCTCCGGGAGTTGGGAATCAAAGCTACCATTGGTGGAGTTTACCTATAACAAAAGTTTACAGTCATCTATAGGTATGGCTCCATATGAAGCACTGTACGGTCGTAAGTGTAGATCGCCTATTCATTGGGATGAAGTAGGGGAGAGATCATAATTGTGCCCGGAAATTTTGCAGCAGGCTGCTGATATAGTAGTCAAGATCCGTGATAGGATGAGGACTGCTCTGAGTAGACAGAAGAGTTATGCAGATCAGAGGAGGAGAGATCTAGAGTTTGCTGTTGGTGACCATGTTTTCGTGAAGATAGCACCGATGAAAGGTTTCATGCGGTTCGGGAAGAAAGGAAAGCTCAGTCCGAGATTCATCGGACCATTTGAGATCCTCGACAGATTTGGGACATTAGATTATCGTGTTGCTCTTCCGTCGAATCTGGCCGGAGTACACAACGTGTTCCACGTCTCTATGTTGAGGAAGTATATGGCGAATCCATCGCATGTCTTGAACTTTGAACCGTTGCAGCTCACTCCGAACTTGTCTTATGAGGAAAGACCAGTGCAAATCTTAGACAGACAGGAGAAAAAGCTTCGGAACAAAATGGTCAAGCTAGTGAAAGTCAAATGGCTTAATCATTCAGAGAGGAAGCTACATGGGAATCCGAGCTAGAGATGAAGAGTCGATATCCCGAGTTATTCGGTAAGTTTTAAGCTCGGGGACGAAATTCCTTTAAGGGGGTAGAGTTGTAGAACCCGAAAATCAGATAACGTATAAGTCATGCATAATTTCTATTATTTAAATGAAAAATGAATTTTTATGAATATATGAAGTGTTTTATTTATTTTAAAAGTATATGTTTAGTTTTATCTTTTTAGGATAAATACGCGAGGCCGGGCCGGAGTTTGGAGATTAGAGATAAGATTAATAGTAAGAAAATATTCTTAAATTTAATTTAAGTCAAATAATCATTTAATTTAAAAAAAAGAAGAATGTTTTAAGATTTATTAAATTTATGTGAGCTAAGTAACTAAATAAATTCTTCTAGGTTCATTATTTAAATAAATCTTAAAGTAAAATATGTAAACAATGGAGGATGAATTAATCTAGGAATCATATATTCAAGAAATTAAACATAACATTTAAATACTTAAATTTGAGGTCAAGCATGCCATGAAAGATTCTAAGCAAGATTCTAAACTAAATTAATTTGCTAATGCATTAAAATTATATAATGGAGGTTTAAAATCTTATAAAATTAAATGCAAGGTTTAAATAAAAATAAACGATGCAAATGACTAATAATTTCGGTCAAGACATTCCAAAGGTGTAGTAAATCTCATTCAAATCACCTCATTGGTCTTTAAAGTAAATACCATTCCCCACCTTTAATTCACTAGTTATTAGTACATTCAAATACTATAATTCACATAAATTTTTCCTCAAACCATTATCTTAGTAGATTTACGTGCACATGCAGTAGGAATAATAAGAAATAAACCAACGGCAGCAAGGAAATAAGGAACAATTCAAAACCCATTCAACTCCTTCACTTGTAACTCCCATGTTAATGCATTTTATGACACCTTTACCAACCTTTGTATAAGTCACCTCTATGTTATATTATAGCTACACCCTGAGTTTCGAAAATAGCAGAGAAACAACAACCAAAAATCGTGATAGCAGCAGCAGAAAAAGTAAGAAAGAAATCCCACTCCGTTCCGCCGCTCGTATTCGTCGTATTCATTGTTTTTTGTAAAAAAAAATTCCAGGCATGTATATGTTGTTTCTTGTCTCTTCAATCAAGTCATAGAGATAATTTTAAACCATTAGATGTTCATGATTTAGGCAACAACTCTGAAGAACCTAAAGGGGGGGTGAATAGGTTCTTTTAGGCCCTTTAGCGTTTTTTAAAACGAGTTTGCAAAAATTGCAAGCGGAAGACTTGAGGGACAATCACAAATAAAAAAATGAATGCGTAAAGTAAGTGCGTAAAATAAATGCGTAGTAAAGTAAATGCGTAAAGTAAAGAGGGATAGAGATGTTTATGGAAGTTCGACGAAGAATCGTCTACGTCTCCCCTTCTCGATGAGGATCGAGGTATCACTATATCGACTTGGCTTTAGGAGCTCCAAGCTAGCTTTTACAACCACGCCTCGATGCGTCTACTTGGCCTTGAGGGCTCCAAGGATAGCCACGAACTTTACAACCCACTCGAGAGTATTACTCTTTTTCTACAACTCTTTTGATATTACAACTCTTTTAATCAACGGACACAAAAGATAGTAGAAAGCTTTGTAAGAGACAAGAGAGAGTGGAGTGGGATATTTTTGAATGCATCCTCAAAGGCCTATTTATACTAGTCTTGGACGCCAAGGTTCGGATCTTCTGTTTATGCTTCGGAACGTCCGATGTGATTGAAATCAATTTGCGTAATTCTGGGATGACTTCGGATCGTCCGTTCTTGACTTCGTAGGATCCGAACATATGCTTCAGAGGGACCGATCAAACTACGTTTCTTCCGAACAGTTCTTTCAGACAGTGTATGACAGCTTCGGAAGGTCCGAACTCAAGTTCGTACCGTCCGAACATTCCCGCGTTTCCGGAGATTTGAAATCTTCAACACTTCGTAGCGTCCGATCATGTCCTTCGTAGCGTCCGAAATCTACTCAATCAACAGTCAGATCAATTTGTCTCCGCATTGAAGTGATTTGATTGCTTGTGTTCGGAACGTCCGATCACGTCTTCGGAACGTCCGAACTGGCTCCTCGCAGCTTCCGAACAGCTTCTACTTTGCTTCTGATTGGCACCTTTTCGGAACGTCCGAACCAACTTCGGATCTTCCGAACTTAACTTTGTTCTTAATTTCCTGCATGCCTCAATATAAAACATTAGTACATTTTTAAGCCAAGTTTTGGTATCATCAAAACAAAAACTTTGGGATATGTTACAGCATTAAAAACATTAATCTCATCCTCGAGATTTGTATGCGTTTAAGGCGTAACAATCTCCCCCTTTTTGATGATCACAAAACTTGGTTAAAAATTGAGAAACAATAATCAACATAATCTAAATGTTATTAAATAACTCCCCCTTAATCAAATAACAAGTCTAAGAGGTTGAATTAAGGCGAATTTAACCATTTAATAGCAATTTTAACCAAATAAATTCTCCCCCTTTTTGCGATAATCAAAAAGACATAAGCATAAAGAGAGACAAATAAACAGGTAAAATATCCACTAATAAATAAGTCTTTTATACAATGATACATCAAGATAAAATAAACAATAAACAAAAATAACAAAAACAAGCTAAGAATCCGCATCCCGCGACTCTCTATGGCTCCTCATCTCAGCCTCGATGGAATCAAGACGCGAGGAAGTCTCAGTATGATGGCGCTCTAAGGTAGACTCTAAAAGAGAAAAACGAGTGTCGAAACGAGTCTCCAATCGCTCGAGATACTCGAAAATCCGATCGTAGGGTCCAGAGGGAGCAGGCGGAGTGAAGCCATGAGGAAGGTCATCCATGGTCATCAAAGGAGTGCTAATAGGGTCGGGAACACGCTGATGGGATGTAGAGGGAATATCAAACGAAGGGGTAGGAGTGGTACCCGTAGTAGGGGGACCAGCGGGAAATCCTCTCGTCTGAACGTGAGGAGGAAGGAGACCGAAGGGAACATGAAAGTGTTCGGTCGGACGATAGGACGCAAAGATGCGATCCTTGTCGATGACCCAAGAGGATAAGACGGGATTCCAAGAGAGTCCCATCTTAACAACAGTATCATGGTCGATAGTCTCGCGGGGAGAAATAGACACGGATTCTTCATCTGTAAAGTCAATGCCCAGATGGGCTAGAATCCGGTTAATGAACCGGCCAAACGGAAAAGAGACGCGAGTAGAAGAAGCCGCGTACTCCATGGCGTACATAAGAAAACGGGGAAGGTTAAAAGGACGCTGGGAGACTAAATAATAGAGAATGTACAGATCGAGATACTTGCAAGTGGAGAGGTCTCCACTGCGAGGAACAATAGAAGAAGTGATGAGCTTCAGAACAAGCTGAAGCTGAGGAGGAAGGTCCTTCGCATGAGGACGGTCATCGGCAGGAGTAGGCGGACGACCGAAGATGGTGGTCAAGGCAGTGACTCGATCAAAAGTAGGGTCATTCTCAGTCCAAGACTGAGAAAAGAACTCACTTGGTCCGTCTCGAGGAAGATCGAACCAAGTGGAGAGGTCGGCGGTAGAAATAGAAATGAACCGACCCTGAACAATGGTAACAACACGAGTGTCATCACCACCAAGAACTAGGGAAAAGTTCGCATAGAACTGATGTATGAGAGAGGGGTAGATGAGATCGGGTACGGAAGGTAGAAAGAAGTTTCCCCAACGTTGAGACTCAATAAGAGTAATCAACGTAAAGGAATTCGCACGGAGGTATTCGGTGTGAAGGGTACGACCAGGCAGAATGTTACGGGTTTCGAATTCAGGTGGGATAGGACGAGGGTTGGGTGGTTGGGTAATATCATGGTGAAAGGCACCGTGACGAGGGCGAACATTTCGGCCAGCTGCGTTACGGCGCGGAGGCATAGTGAGTAGTGAGTGTTTTGTGTGGGGAAAGAAAGAGAGGAGTGAATGAGCAAATAAATCAGAGGATCCGAACGCCTATTTATAGGCCATGTTCGGACGGTCCGAACATGAGTTCGGAAGGTCCGGAATTTGAACGGAACGGTTATCTGGCAGGAATTTCGAACGATCCGATTCACATTCGGACTTTCCGATCCAAGACCGGAGGCTAGGATGAGTAAACGGAGGATCCGAAGTTCTACAGGCAGGCATTGGGAAGGCGCGAACATTTAATGACATCGGAAGGAGGTTCGGACGATCCGATGTGTGTTCGGATGGTCCGAAGAGTGAATCGGAGGTTCTGGAACCTATGGTCAGGTTCGGACGATCCGAACACGTTCGGTGGATCCGAAGTGAAACGAAGCATCCGAAAAAGAACGGTGATTCCGAAGTAGCCAAGATGAGGAACACCTAAAATTTAAAATATTTAGCACATAAATGAATGTTGAGCCATAATTATGGATAAATACAATTAATTTGTATTATCCGACATTATAATGCTCACATTAATAATACTCCCCCTCAATTTAACAAATATGTACGAGAGTATTCGACTAGTGTTTACAACTCAATCATGCCAAGTTCACCACGCAAACGAGTAAAAGTAGATTCATATAGTGGTTTTGTAAAAATATCAGCAATTTGATTCTTGGTGTCAACATAGTGAAGTTCAACATCATTTTGCTCAATGTGATCACGAGTAAAATGATGTCGAATGTCAATATGTTTAGTACGAGAATGTTGAACTGGATTCTTTGTTAGACATATGGTGCTTGTATTATCACAAAAGATTGGAATTTTTGAAAAAGTAACACCATAGTCGAGTAATTGATACTTCATCCAAAGAATTTGTGCACAACAACTACCGGCAGCCATATACTCGGCCTCGGTCGTTGAAAGTGCAACACAGTTTTGCTTTTTAGAAAACCAAGACACCAAGCAATTTCCCAAAAAGAAGCAAGTACCACTAGTGCTCTTTCTATCCACCTTATATCCTCCAAAGTCGGCATCACAGTAAGCTTTTAAATCGAAAAATGAGTTCTTAGAATACCATAATCCGAGATTTGAAGTATTTGATTGGTTGACAAAGAAACCAATCCTTGCATTGCTTGATTTGGAGACCAAGGAAGTAGTTGAGCTCGCCCATCATGCTCATCTCAAAGTGATCCTGCATAAGCTTAGAAAAATCTCTACACAAGTGTTCATTAGTAGCACCAAAAATAATATCATCTACATATATTTGTACTATCAGCAAATCATTGTCTTTAGTCAAGGTAAACAAGGTAATATCAACTTTACCTCTACAAAAACCATTAGACAGCAAAAAGGTAGATAATTTCTCATACCAAGCTCTAGGAGCTTGTTTCAAACCATACAAAGCCTTATCAAGTTTATACACATAATCAGATAAGTGCACATCTTCAAAACCAATAGGTTGCTCAACATACACTTCTTCTTTCAAATCACCATTTAGAAAAGCACTTTTAACATCCATTTGAAACAATTTAAAGTCTCTAGAGCAAGCAAAAGCAAGTAGCATGCGAATGGATTCTAGTCTAGCGACAGGGGCATAAGTCTCATCATAATCAATTCCCTCTTCTTGACTATATCCTTTAGCTACTAGCCTAGCTTTATTTCTAGTGATTGTACCATGCTCATCTAACTTGTTCCTAAATACCCATTTAGTTCCTATGACAGGTCTATCAGTGGGTCTAGGTACAAGATTCCAAACTTTATTCCTTCTAAATTCATTTAGTTCATCTTGCATAGCAATAATCCAAGAATCATCAAGTAAAGCTTCTTCTATGTTCTTAGGCTCTATGTGAGAAAGAAAAGCAAGAAAATTGCACATATTAGAAGAGCGAGTAGATACTCCCTTCGATGGGCTACCAATGATGAGGTCCATGGGATGATCCTTGTGCGTAGTCCACTCCTTTGGAAGAGGTGCGTCCTCTTGATCTTTAGGAACATCATCTAGGCTTGTGGACTCCAACTTTTCGCCAAGGATATCTATATCATCATCATCAGAAACAACAGGTCTAGGCAAGCAAGGGTTAGTTTCATCAAATATGACATGAATAGATTCTTCAACTAGTAAAGTGCGTTTATTAAAGACTCTATATGCTTTGCTAGAAGTAGAGTAACCAAGAAAGATACCTTTGTCCGATTTAGCATCGAACTTACCCAGGTTGTCCTTACCATTGTTGTGGATGAAGCATTTTGATCCAAAAGCGCGGAAGTAAGAAATGTTAGGCTTTCTCCCTCTCCATAGTTCGTATGGAGTTTTCTTGAGAATTGGCCTTATTGATACGCGATTGATGATGTAACAAGCCGAACTCATTGCTTCAGCCCAAAAATATTTTGGTAGAGAATGCTCACATAGCATGGTCCTTGCAATCTCTACTAGGGTCCTATTCTTCCTCTCAACGACACCGTTTTGTTGAGGAGTTCTAGGACAAGAAAAGTTGTGACCAATGCCTTTGTTTTGACAAAAAATTGAAAAATTTTCATTTTGAAATTCCGTTCCGTGGTCACTACGGATTTGTTTGATCAAAAGATTTTTCTCATTTTCAACCTTTTTGACAAAAAATTTGAAATGATCAAAGGCATCACTTTTATGGGCTAAAAACAATGTCCAAGTGAAACGTGAAAAATCATCCACAATGACAAAAGCATAGGATTTACCTCCTAGACTGGTTGTCCTCGAGGGACCACATAAATCTAGATGAAGTAACTCAAGGGGCATAGAAGTGGATACAAAATTTTTATTTTTGAAGGATTCCTTTGTGTGTTTACCAAGTTGACAAGCATCACAAAAAGAATCTAATTTTAAATTCAGCTTTGGCATTCCGGAAACTATGTCAAGTTTTAAAAGTTTTTCTATGGTGCTCATCCCAACATGACCAAGTCGTCTATGCCAAAGAATGTTGTCATCAACATTTAATGTTACAAGGCTTTTTATTTTTGAAAAAGATGAAATCTTTAAATCGACCTTGTAAACATTTTCACTTCTATAACCTTTGAAACTAATGGTTTTATCAGTTGTGAGTGATACAGTGCAATCGTGTGGTGTGAATTTGACTTCATAACCCCTATCGCACAATTGACTAATGCTTAGGAGGTTATGTTTAAGTCCTTTCACAAGAAGTACATCATCAATGATAGTGGAGTTAGATATACCTATTGAGCCGATGCCTTCTATGATCCCTTTGCTGTTGTCTCCAAAGGTCACCGATCCCTTTTCTTTTGGTCGAATGGATTGTAGCAGCTTCTTTTCTCCCGTCATATGTTGAGAGCATCCACTGTCAAGATACCAAGTGCTCGATGACTTGTCTCCCCTTTGACCCTATAAGATTGAGATACAATTTGATAGTTGGTACCCATTTCTTTGGGTCCTTTGAGGTTAGTAGTAGTTGGGGATTTGGGGATCCATTTCCAATAGCTATTCTTATTGTGTTGGTGTCTAAGTTTCTTGCATTTAGGTCTTATGTGGCCTATCTTACAACAGTAAGTGCATGTTGGTGGTGTTCTTAGTTTTGCCTTTGCGATAAGACTAGCGAAGTTGACTGATTTCTTTTCATATCCTAGACCTCCTTTGTCGAAGTTACACCTTTGCATGCTCAAGAGGTTTTCTAGTTTACCACTACTCACATTGAACTTGTTGAAGGCTTTCTCTAAGTCTCTTAGGTTTGTCTTGAGCTTAGTGTTGTCATGCATCCTAGCTTCTAGTTCAGTTTTAAGTTGCTTATTCTCATTTCTAAGTGACTTAGCCTTATTGTACATACTAGTGTAAGCGGAGAGTAATTCATCGTAAGAGGGTACCTCGTCATCATCCGAGTCGGTCAGATGATCTTCCTTCGCCATGAAGCATAGGGTAGACTCCTCTTCGTTGTCGCTGTCGCTCCACGTGGCTAGAAGGGCCTTCTTCTTGTCTTTGCCGGCCTTCTTCTTGGAGGGACACTCGTTTGCATAGTGACCTTTTTGTTGACAGTTGTAGCAGGTCACTTCCTTCTCAATCTTTTTGTCCTTCTTGTTGAAGTTGGAACTCCGCATGAATCTTTTGAACTTTCTAGTGAGGAGTGCCATTTCTTCATCGTCGCTATCTTGAAGTTGACTGGTCAAGGCGATCCCTTTCGCCTTTACTTTGTCGTCATCTTTCTTTGTCTCCTTCCGGGTAGATACTTCAAGTTCATGGGTCTTTAGGGTCCCATGAAGTTGATCAAGGTCGTAGGATGCCGCATCTCCCTTGTTGGATTCAATGATAGCCGTGCGCTTTGCATCCCATTCCGCCGGTAGTGCTCGAAGGGCTCTCCTCCACACTTGTTTAGTTGGGTAGTTCTCACCAAGTTGGGCAAGCTCATTGATGATTTGGGTGAGCCGCCGAAACATGGTGTCGATATCCTCCTTGGGTTCCATCTCAAAGGTCTCGTACTTGAGTTGGAGAAGGTCTATCTTCGTTTCTTTGACTTGATTGGTTCCCTCGTGGCAAATCTCCAATTTGTCCCAAATCTCTTTGGCGGAGGTGCAAGCCGAGATTCGGTTGTATTCATTCATATCTAGGGAACAATGAAGAATATTCATAGCTTTAGCATTTTGAGAGATAAGTTTCATATCGTCCTTGGTGAAGTCATCCATTCCCTTAGGAATTTCCTTATCATCCACCGTTTTCATGGGGATATAGGGACCTTTCACCGTTATTTTCCAAAGGTCGTAATCGACGGATTGGATGTATAGAGATATTCTATTCTTCCAATATCCGTAATTAGTACCATTGAAAAGAGGGGGACGATTTGTGGATTGTCCTTGGGCATACTCGCTTGCTAGATTGGCCATTTAAAAGATTTTGAAAAAACTGGCTCTGATACCACTTGAAGAACCTAAAGGGGGGGTGAATAGGTTCTTTTAGGCCCTTTAGCGTTTTTTAAAACGAGTTTGCAAAAATTGCAAGCGGAAGACTTGAGGGACAATCACAAATAAAAAAATGAATGCGTAAAGTAAGTGCGTAAAATAAATGCGTAGTAAAGTAAATGCGTAAAGTAAAGAGGGATAGAGATGTTTATGGAAGTTCGACGAAGAATCGTCTACGTCTCCCCTTCTCGATGAGGATCGAGGTATCACTATATCGACTTGGCTTTAGGAGCTCCAAGCTAGCTTTTACAACCACGCCTCGATGCGTCTACTTGGCCTTGAGGGCTCCAAGGATAGCCACGAACTTTACAATCCACTCGAGAGTATTACTCTTTTTCTACAACTCTTTTGATATTACAACTCTTTTAATCAACGCACACAAAAGATAATAGAAAGCTTTGTAAGAGACAAGAGAGAGTGGAGTGGGATATTTTTGAATGCATCCTCAAAGGCCTATTTATACTAGTCTTGGACGCCAAGGTTCGGATCTTCTGTTTATGCTTCGGAACGTCCGATGTGATTGAAATCAATTTGCGTAATTCTGGGATGACTTCGGATCGTCCGTTCTTGACTTCGTAGGATCCGAACATATGCTTCGGAGGGACCGATCAAACTACGTTTCTTCCGAACAGTTCTTTCAGACAGTGTATGACAGCTTCGGAAGGTCCGAACTCAAGTTCGTACCGTCCGAACATTCCCGCGTTTCCGGAGATTTGAAATCTTCAACACTTCGTAGCGTCCGATCATGTCCTTCGTAGCGTCCGAAATCTACTCAATCAACAGTCAGATCAATTTGTCTCCGCATTGAAGTGATTTGATTGCTTGTGTTCGGAACGTCCGATCACGTCTTCGGAACGTCCGAACTGGCTCCTCGCAGCTTCCGAACAGCTTCTACTTTGCTTCTGATTGGCACCTTTTCGGAACGTCCGAACCAACTTCGGATCTTCCGAACTTAACTTTGTTCTTAATTTCCTGCATGCCTCAATATAAAACATTAGTACATTTTTAAGCCAAGTTTTGGTATCATCAAAACAAAAACTTTGGGATATGTTACAGCATTAAAAACATTAATCTCATCCTCGAGATTTGTATGCGTTTAAGGCGTAACAAACTCGAAATTTGACAGCAAAGTTCCTGAAAAAAAATCTGTACAGCCTTTTCGGCCAATGGCTTGCACTTCACGGTTTAGTGTATTTTTTGCTTACAGGGAGTTGCTCGGTTCCAGGCATTCAAGGCTGCTTCTAAGCATAGTTTAGAGTGTGTTATGGTGTTATTGGTCCATTGGTTTACATCCATAACCTCACAAATACAGAAATGACAGCAACTTTTTCCAAAGATACAGATTTGAGCCACGTTTGTTTTGTTCTTGGTTGGTTAAGGAGTGTGTTCGAATCTTGGCTGTCCTAGGGACTGTAGCCATGGTTAGAACCCTTCCTTATCATGTCTCGGACGTGACCAAATTAGTTTTTCCCGGCTTGGTTCACGGATCCTTCAGATTTTTCCATAAACATGACAAGTTCCCATCTGTTTTAAAATTCTGATTTTCTGTATGAGTATGGTTTCGGTTTTTGAGAGTTGCTTGTATTATAGTTGGCTTCTAGCCCATAGCCATGGTTCATACAACTCTCCATCATGTCTAGATCGATCCATCGTCGATCAAGACAATACAGTAAAATATTTCAATACAACACACTACACAACAAGTGGTGCTCTCGGCTGGTATGTTGTGATTGTCCTAGGTGTTTGCTTGGGTTGTGGATGGCTTTTATCGCTTAGCCATGCTCCATGCCATGCCTTAGGATATTGTTAAGAGTCTTTGGTCAGTGTTTCAAGCCAATGGTCATTAAATTTCAGAGTTTACACCACAAACACACAAGCTGCTACTGTTGTATTTTGACAGCAACATCAGTTTCGGTTTTGGTGCTTGTTTGAGTTCTTGGTTGGCTTTTTAGCCCATGGACTTGGACTGGACAGTACCCTAATGAGTTAGGAAAGTAATTTTTTTGGCCGTTCGTGATTCGGTTGAGTTTAGAGGTCGTACGAGAATTTACGGTGCAATGTGCCAAATGACTCTCGAAAGAGTGTTTTATGTTTTTGGATTCCATTCACCAATGTTTGTGTACAGCTATCATCATGAATATTTTTCAATATGTTAGGGGTATTTTAATCATGGTTAAACGTCGGTTTAATGTTGGTTCGAGTTGGTACGAAGCCATGATTGAAAAATTAAGTTGTTGGTCATAATCGTCTCGTTTTTGGTTCGATTGTCAAGTTTTTGTCAAGATAAGATTTATTGCATGTGTGGCATATTAGAATTAAGTCGGAGAAATCCTGGGAAAAATCCAACTCATCTGTTAAAAATAAGGTTATAATTATATTACGCGCATAAAAAAATATAAAATATTTATTTTTTAGATATATGCGATATGTCTTGTTGCCACCTTATGTTTATGGGTTTGGAAGTCGGTAGGCACAAACGATGACCTCTCCACCCGGTGACATATGACTGGTTTACGATTATGTATGGGTACGGATATCCAGTCCAAGGGCTGTGGTGATCTCTACCGCCCAATATATTGTGCTTTAGTCTGATCAGGCGCTCACGTTATGTTATGGGCCACTTGCTTAGAAATATTATCTCTACCAGAAAATTATGATATGATATGACAGAGTTCTATTGAGAAAAGTTTTTACGTATTATTTTCAGATATGCACGTAGTTATAATTATTCATGATATGATTTTCACCATGCGCTTTACGATACCATATTTTTTACGTTGCATGTGATTTTATGATATATTTACTTGTTATTCACGATATATACATGTTGAGTCTTTAGAATCACTAGACTTGATTGTTGTAGGTATTTGTGATGTCGAGACTGCATGTGGAGACCAGTGAGCTATTTTGGGGCAACAATAGTAAACCCGAGGACCTCATGTTTTAGTTTATGCACCTTTTATCGTTCAAACTAAATTTTATTATGTTGGATTATTTTAAGTTGTTGTTGGAAACACAATGTTGACTTCCGTTGTTATTTTAAAGTTAAAATTATTTACATGTTTATTTTATAAATGAGGCAAGATAATTATTTCTTTAGAAAATTTTTAATAATTCAGCAAAAATACGAATACAAAATACGGGCCTTTACACAACACACACCATAACAAGCATCCAACTCGGGCATGTCTCTAGATGAAATTGTAAAGGCCTTAGCTAAAAATTATCAAAAATTTCAATAGGAAACGAGGGCCAGCATTCAGAATCTAGGAACCTAGATCACTCAGAACGCTACATCAGTAAGCAAGTGAGAAGCTTAGAGTTCTGGAAAACTACCGTCTCAAACGGTGGTTAATCAAAAAGAAAATGCAAGTGCCATGGTGTTAAGGAATGGGAAGGAGATTGACCAAAAGAACATTTCACCAACAAAAGATACTGAAGAAAATGGCACAACTGAAGAGATCGAAGGAGAATCTGAGAAACAACCAAAGGTTAATTCTAAGTCTTTCTCATCTACTATTTCTAATGCGGTTCTTCCTCCATTTACTTCCAGGTTGGAAAAATCCAAAAAAATGGACTACGAGAAAGAAGTGTTGGAAACCTTTAGAAAGGTGGAGATCAACATTCCTCTTATAGATGTTTTCAAACAAATTCCAAGGTATGCTAAATTTTTAAAGGATTTGTGCACTAACAAGAGGAGGTTGAAAATTGATGAAAAAGTAAGCGTGGGGGAAAGTGTGTCCACGGTTATTAAGAAGTCATTGCCAAACAAATGCAAGGATCCAGGTATGTTTACAATGCTTTGTGTTATTGGAAATCTGAAAATCGAGCGTGCCATGCTAGATTTAGGTGCATCCATTAATGTCATGCCCTATTCAATATATTGTGCTCTGAATTTGGGTCCTTTAAAAGAAAATAGAGTCGTGATTCAACTAACTGACCGATCTAATGCCTATCCTGAAGGCCTTGTGGAGGATATTCTGGTGCAGGTTAAAGAATTTATATTTCCTGCGGATTTCTACGTATTGCAAATGGAAGAAGACTCCACTGCGATTTCAACTCCTATTCTATTGGGGAGACCTTTCATGAAAACAGTTAGAACCAAGATTGATGTGGAAGAGGGTACTCTTTCCATCGAATTCGACGAGGAGATTGAGAAATTTAGTATTTTTGATGCTATGAAATACCCAAATGAAAACCACTCTATATGTTCAATTGATATTGTTGATTAAATTGTGCAAGAATGTTTTGAGGAGACATATGAGATTGACAGTTTTCACATGCAGGCACAGTTGGAGGTAGAAGGAGAGATAGCTGAAGCTTGGGAAATTTCGGAAACTGATGAGGAATCACAAACTGTGGTTCCAAATTTAGAAACTGAAATATTAATCCCTCACAAGAAATTTCTAACCTCTGTTTTGCAAGCAACCAAATTGGAATTGAAAGATTTACTAGATCATTTGAAGTATATCTATTTGGGAGACAGTGAAACTTTTCTTGTGATCATCTCGAAGAGGTTAACTGAAGAGTAAGAAGAGAGATTAACCACAATTCTCAGAGAACATAAGACCGCAATTGGCTGGACACTGGCGGACATCAAAGGCATAAACCCTTCCATCTGCATGCATATAATTTGTTTAGAGGATGATGCCAAATCGGTAAGAGAATTCCAAAGAAAACAGAATCCGGTAATAAAAGAAGTGGTAATGAAAGAGATTCTCAAACTTTTAGATGAAGGCATAATCTATCATATTTCGGATAGTAAATGGGTGAGTCCGATCCATGTCGTACCAAAGAAAACAGGTATCACTGTGGTAAGAAATCAAAATGATGAGTAGGTACCGACAAGAGTGCAAAATGGTTGGTGTATGGTTATTGACTTTCGAAAACTTATTTTTGTTTTCTTGATGGATTTTCGAGTTATTACCAGATAGTCATTGCTCAGGAGGATCAGGATAAGACAACCTTTACATGTCTCTTTGGAACATTTGCCTACAGACGTATGCCTTTTGGACTTTGTAATGCTCCAGGTACGTTTCAAAGGTGCATGCTTAGTATTTTTTCAAAGTTTATTGAGAACTGTATTGAGGTATTTATAGATGATTTAACTGTCTATGGGGATTCATTTGACAATTGTTGGAGTCACTTGTCCAAGATTTTGAAAAGGTACATGGAAACCAATCTAATTTTGAATTATGAAAAGTGTCATTTTATGGTGACCGAAGGCATTGTGTTAGGACATGTGGTTTCCTCTAGGGTATTGAGATTGATCACAAATTTACCCTACCCCACTAACGTTAAAGGTATTCGAGGTTTTCTTGGACATGCAGGTTTTTACCGCAGGTTTATTAAGGATTTCTCAAAGATTTCTCTACCGATGTCCAAGTTGCTCCAAAAAGACGTACCTTTCGAGTTTGGAGAAGATTGCAAGGAGGCTTTTAACAAGCTAAAAAACATGTTGTCCATAGCGCCTATTATCCAACCACCTGACTGGAATTTAACCTTTGAATTATGTGTGATGCAAGCAATTATTCTGTGGGGACTGTTCTAGGCCAGAAAGTTGATAAGAAGAGTCACGTCATATACTATGCCTCAAGAACATTGGACTGTGCGTAGTGCAATTACACTACTACAGAAAAGGAGCATTTAGCAATTGTTTTTGCTTTAGAAAAATTTCAATCATATTTGCTAGGCTCCAAAGTAATTTTGTTTTCTGATCATGCAGCATTGAAATAACTGTTGACAAAAAAGAGTCAAAACCGAGGTTGATAAGGTGAATACTCTTATCCAAGAATTCGACATCGAGATCAAAGATCGGAAAGGAATTGAGAATCCAGTAGTTGATCATCTGAGTAGGTTCGTGAACGAAGATAATGTTTTGCCTGTTTCCGAATTTTTTCCTGATTAGCAGCTTTTTCAAGTGAATGTATGAATCCCTGGTATGCAGACATAATTAATTACTTGGTTACCGGAATTTTACCTAACGATCTTAGCAAATCTCGTAAAGTGAAAATTCGTTGCGAGACAAAGTATTATGTGTGGGATGAACCTCATTTATGGAAATTTTGTGATGATCAAGTTATTAGGAGGTGTGTCCCTGAAATTGAACATAAGTCGATCTTGACTTTCTGTCATAATTATGCATGTGGTGGCCATTTTGGACCAATACGGACTTCTAGGAAAATTTTGGATTGTCGTTTATATTAGGAGACACTTTTTAAGGATGCCTATTTGTTTTGTAAAAACTGTGAACAATGTCAAAGAACGGGATCTTTGTCGCATAGAAATGAAATACCCCAAAACCCAATTCTTGTATGTAATATTTTTTATATTTGGGGCACGGATTTCATGGCACCATTCCCTTCATCAGGAGGTTATCTTTACATATTGTTGGCAGTTGATTATGTTTCGAAGTGGGTGGAAGCAAAACCCACTAGGACTAACGATTCCAAGGTTGTTGCAGGTTTTATCAAATCTAACATTTTCAGCATGTTTGGTATCCCAAGGGCGCTAAGCAGTGATCAAGGAACCCGTTTTTGCAATCGAACAATTGAAGCTTTGTTGAAAAAATATGGGGTGCATCATAGAGTTGCCACAGCCTATCATCCACAAACAAACGGCCAAGCCGAAGTTTCTAATCAAGAAATCAAGTCTATCCTATCAAAAATAGTCAATCCGGGAAGGAAATATTGGAGTCTCCGTTTAGATGATGCACTTTGGGCTTATCGGACTGCATATAAAACACCAATAAGGATGTTTCCCTACAGGTTAGGTTTTGAGAAATCATGTCATTTGCCCGTGGAGATTGAACATATGGCATATTGGGCAGTTAAAAACTGCAATATGAACTTGGAAGAGGGGAGTGCATCGAGAAAACTGCAACTACAAGAGTTAGAGGATATAAGATTGGAGGCATATGATAATTCGAAAATCTACAAGGAGAAAACGAAGTTGTTCCATGACAACGCGATTTTGCGAAAGCAATTTAGCGTTGGTCAAAAAGTACTACTTTACAATTCTCGGCTAAAACTTATGCCAGGTAAGCTTCGTTCCCAATGGATTGGTCCATTTGTTGTTACTCATGTGTTCCCTTATGGTACAGTGGAAATCAAGAGTTTGGATACTGATAAAACATTCAAAGTGAATGGACATCGATTGAAGGTGTTACATGAAGATGAAAGCGCTTCCCAAGTACTAGATTCGAGTTCGAAAAACCCCAATATTCTGAAAGTTGATGGGACAAAGAATGTCGAGCATAACGACATTAAAAAAATTGCGCTTTTGGGAGGCAACCCAAATTTTAGTTCTTGTTTTTTTTAATATTTTTCCAGTAGAGGTTTTAGCACAAGGCGTAGCCACGCCTTGTTGAAACAACTCTACTGATATCTAAAAATAATAAAAAAAAATTTTATTTCGTTCCAGTAGAGTTTTTCGCACAAGGCGTGGCCAGTGGCCACGCCTTGTTGAAACACCTCTATTGATTTAAACAAAAAAAAATATTCAGTAGAGGTTTTTACATAAGGCGTGGCTACGCATTATTCACATACCTCTACTACTGGGAGGTTCTTTTTTCTTTTTTAATAAAAAAAATAAATTTTTTTTTAACCTTGTTTTTTTATTCTCTCCCACAGCGTCTCCTACTCTGCATCTTCAACACCACCGCTCGTCTCCTACTCTGCAACTCCAACAACCGAGCACCACCTTTTCCAGCGCACCACTCTGCAACCTCCAGCACATCCATCTCACACCAACAACCGCATCTCCGCCAGCCACTCACGCCACTTTCACCAGCACCGTCGTGACCCTACAGCCGCTCGCGCCTCCTATGGTCGCAACACCAACAAAACTGCCCGAGAACCACCACGTCGTGCAACCCCTGCACAGCCACTCGCACTCCTACAACAGCCGAGACCCAGTCAGCCGCCTCTCTTCTGCTAACCTCAGCGCCTCCTTCTCCTGACAACACCGTCGCTCGCCATATCTATTGCAAGAGAGAACCAACTACAGCAGCTCGTCCCTGCTACAAATAGCCACGCCAACTCTACAACCTTCCTCCGTCGATCTCCACCGCCGCTCGTCCGACAGCCCGTGACCCCAACCACCACAGCAAATTCGCACAGCAGCTTCGCTCGGTGCATCACTCATCTTTACCGGCATCGTTCCTCTACAGCACATCTTTGAACCAACCGCATCTCCACCAGTTCACAGCCGCCACGAAAATTTAGGTGATATCTCCCCGACCTCTCTCTTATTTCGATTATATGTGTTTAGATGGTGCTTTGTTGCTTATTCTTTTCACTAGCAATTGGATATCGTTGTGTGCGCCAATTATTAATGGCTTAACTTGTGATTGTGCCCGTGTTTATTGTTGGTTGTGGGATAATTGTGTGAAGTGTAAAATTGGTTAATAGAATGCAACAGGATTCTCAAGCATCGAATAAAAAAGTCGGCACCCCAAGTTCTTCGTCGGGGCGAAAAAGGGCTAGAATGGGAAAAGAAATGAATTCGTTACCACCATCTGAGTCAGATTTGAATGGTCATTTGACCTTCATCAAAAAAAATGGAAAAAGATAAATATAAGGCATTGTTTAACAAAAAAATCATCCCATGCAAGCATATTCACTACCCCACCATGGAATTGTTGAATATTAAAACTGGAGTGCTTGATTTGATTCGCAACATTGGATGGGAATCATATTTTTCTGTCTTATGCTCTGTTTATATAGAACTTGTGCGTGAGTTTTATGCCACTTTTGAATTGGTCAAGCCTGATAATTTCACACTCTCCAGTCTAGGAGTAGTTCGTTTTAGGTTAATGGGACGCACTTTCAAATTTTCAATCACTGAATTTAACATTGCTTTTGGTATTATTGAAAATGATTTTGCAAACACCGATGAATATTTGAATAGTGCGTGTGATTTTCATGACCAATTTATCCCATTTCCCTTTATTGAGCTATGTCCACATAGAACGATATCCAAAGATTATTACTTGCACAGCCCAGAGTGGATAAACATTAACAGATTCTTTTCTTTTACTTTTTCGGGTCGAAAAGACTCCGCGGGTGTGTTAACAAAAGCAGAATTGTTTTTCTTGTGGTGCATGCAAAATAGAATAAGAGTTAATTTGGGTTTTTGGTTGGCGTCTCAATTTGCTGGTGCCATTACTCATAAACGCCATTTGATTCTTGGTTCATTGATCACTGCATTAACTGTCAACGTGAAGTTGATTGATCTTGATAATAATGACCTTCATGTTGCTTGTCCTATGCTTCCTCTTGATTTGCATTGTTTAGAGACTATGGGATTGATAGAACAAGTTTAGGGAGTATTTTCTTTTTGTCCACCAGGTCCAGTGACTGCACGACCTGGCCACCACAATTCTGAATCTGATGGTCCAGACGACCCTTTGGACTCACGTGCGCCTCCACACACATCGGCTACTCCATCAAGAAGGCGTATCGACATGGAAATAGAGGAGATCAAGCAACAGTTGACCAGAATGGAACTGAATCAGTTGGAATTCTACAGACACATGGGATTCAAACCACCGTTTCCCCAACCGCAGGAGTAGATGATGTTTCTTTACGATGCTCATAATTTTTCAGGGGAGTTCTCTAACTTTTCCTACGATTTTATCGTTTGAGCATCTATTTTTTGTCACTGAGGACAATGCCAAGTTTAGGTGTGGGAGTTTATGCGAGAAGTTTGACTTTACTGTGGGATTTTTGATTTTTTTTCTTATTTGATTTTTAGTTTGTTGATTTAATATTTCAGCATTTTTGAAAAAAAAATTGAAAAAAAAGGAAAAGATATTAATGTTGTTAGTTCCAAGCACCTAGTTCATTTGTTATCTCTTTCTTCTGAATCCTGATTTCCTCCTATGCGAAAAAAATGATGTTTTCTTTGCGTGCAAATGTTTTTGCATTCTCACTTTTTACATTATGAATAAGTTGCTCTTGATGATAGAGGACAAGTGTGTGGGATTTAACACAATTGCTATAATTTTTTTCTTGGTGAGCTTTGAGTCTATGAGCAATCATGATATCATGCTCCATTTTTTTTTATTGTGTTTCCTCATTGCATTGTTGATTTTTCTAGAACTTGCATTGTTATACACGTCTTTGCCAACACTTTGTGGTGGATTAGGTGCATAGACAAAATGATAAGGGCATTAAACCATTTTCTTTCGCATCATCTGAGCCGTTCTTTGAGCCTACCCTGATTCATAGAGCCCTAGTGAACCAAGTTTGAGCCTCAGCCTTTTTCTTTGAATAAAAATAACCACATTACAAGCCGTGATAAATCTTTTTTGTTGGTTATCCCACTTTTTGAACCTTGAATTGGAAAATCATATAAAATTTTCATAAATAGCATCATTCAATCCAAAACAGTGTGAATTGTTGTGATTTAGTCAATCTGGAAACCTCATAGTCACCGTCTACAAAAAAAAACAAAACAAAACAAAAAACAAAAACAAAAACAAAAACAAAAAAAAAAAGAAGAAAGAAGAGAAGTAGACGAAGTGAAAAAGAAAAGAAGAGCAAACAAATAGAAAAAAAAAGAGGGCTCTTGATGTTATAATGAGATTGAAGATGTTATTATTTGAATGCAGTTGTTTTGCGAAAAAGTGCATATGATTTCTTCAATTCCATAGCTCATTGTTACCTTTTATCCTACCTTACCCCTAGCCACATTACAACCCATTTATAGCCCTTTTTGTTTGTGTATTTTAATTCAGTTATTGGAAGGATGTGATATATTTACAAGATTTTTGATGCATTTGACATGAGAGTTCTTGACATATATCCTAGACACCAATGAGTGGAATGAGCGAATCTTGTGAGGAGTTGTTAAATCCCATGCATTTCAATTTCTACACATTCTGATTGCAGTGATTGTTCATGATTTTATTTTGTGAGATGCTCTGAAACTAAAATGTTTTGTTGCATGAAAAATGTTTTGGATAAGTAGAGGGAGCGGAAGGAGGACGAAAAATTGAGATAATGAGTTGATCTATTTTATGCTTGAGGACAAACATCGTTTAGGTGTGGGAGATTTTGATAGGCTCATAATAGTTGGTACTTTTATTTTTATATTTCTCATTATTCCAACCTCCGATATGTTTAATTGATACATTTTTGTGTAATTTTATTGTAGGAGGAACTTTCGCGGTCTTGGAGCAAATTTGAGTTAAAAAGATGATATTTATCACATTTGAAGTTTCCAAGATAGAGTTGAAAGTGAATGACCAAACTAGAAGAGGTCCTAGAATAAGGCGTGGTCACGCCTTGTGACGATATTTCAGCTGTCAAAAATTGCAAGGAAGGAAAATCTAGATAAAATATTATTTTATATTTAAGATTTAGGGTTAATAAAAGATTAGTGGGCTTTTTAGCTTAATATTCCCAAAAAGCCTACTACTCAAGTACAAGAGAGCCGCAGCACAAGAATAAAAGAAAAAAATTGGAAAAAGCTCACTCAACCATTCCCCCCTCATCTCACGTACGCATCAAGAAGATTTCAAGATTCTCCCAACAAAATAGTTTTCTTTTCTTTATATCTTCTTATTTATTTTTTATGGATATTGTAGATCAAATTATGTTAGACTAATTTTCTTAGTCTGATTCAAGAGTTAGTCTACTATTTTGATTTTATCACCGTGAGGTTTTTGCATTTTAATTTATTGTTCTTGTTTGCCCAATTATTCGTTGATTTATGATTAAATTATATGAATGTTATACGTCAATTAATCTGACAATTTAATTTGATGTATGATTTTCTAATGCTAACCATGAATTCAGTAATCCGTAATTGTCATTAAAGATTGGTACGTGAGTAGCAATATGTTATATGTGTTGTACTATCATAACGTGTGTAATCTAAATAAATTGAAGAAACTAGATATTCCAATTGCAGCTATCTCGGTTGTTAGATTTTAGGATTAATTGTTTTCACGAAACTAAAATGCTATCTTTGATTAATATGGAACACTATCGTGCCCAGTTGATTATTGGTAAGTTTTGACTGGATGCTGGGTTTGGTCAATTAATTTAGGAAAACACAAGAATTTTAGCAGCTATCCCTATTATTCTAAGGTTAATTGTTAGAAATAACATGAATACATGATTGTTTAACTGATGAACAGTGAGATAATTAAATAGTAGAATCCCCTTGAATCAGTATTTTCTCATAATAAATTCTTCACTTTATTCTCGTCAACTAATTTTCATTTCTAGATTCAGTATTCTTTCCTGCTTGGTAATTTTAGTTTAGATTATTTTATTTAGTAATTATCAAAACAAATCCCCCCTTTTTATTTTTAGTATCAAAAGAAATAAATCTACTGTTCCCTGTGGATTCGACCCTACTCACCATTACACTCGTTTTTATTTAAAAGAGTAGGAATTAATTTTGTGGTCAACGACACCACACCACTGAAGATTCAGTTGAACTCTTTTACGATACATAATTTGAACTGGTTCAGTTTGGTTGATAAGTTGATGCTTTCAGTTAGCATCTTCGACGGCTTCAGTTTTGGCTCGTAACTGATTATTTCAGTTTCAGCTATCTACGCACTAAGGTAGATTATTAGAAACAAAATAACAAGTTTTGTTAACATCAAAATCAAGCAAAGATTGTGAACATGAAATGTTCCCACAATGGTGTCATTCCAATGCTTGACTGATAACTATTTTTATATGTAAATTCAGCCAACGGTAGTTTACTGTCCCAACTACCTGGAAAGTCAATAGTACAAGACCTCAACATATATTCTAAGATCTGATTCACTCGTTCTGATTGTCCATCAGTTTGAGGGAGGAATGTTGTACTGAATGCCAATCGAGTACCCATAGCATGATGTAAACTCTTCCAAAATGCAGATGTAAATTTTGGATCTCTATCAGATACAATGGACACTGGGATGCCATGAAGCCTCACTATCTCTTTGATGTATTCTTCAGCATATTGATTCATCGTGTATGTGGTCTTCACCGGAAGAAAGTGAGCTGATTTCGTAAGCCGATCAACAATAACCCATATAGCATTGATCCTCTTTGTGTTCTTGGCAAACTAAGGATGAAATCCATTGTGATATGTTCCCATTTCCACTCAGGAATGGGTAATGGTTTCAGGAGTCCTGCTGGTCTTTTATGTTCAGTCTTAACCTGTTGACATGTTAGACATTGTGCAACAAATAGAGTAATGTCTTTTTTCATACCTGGCCACCAAAATAATAGTTTCCAATCTTTGTACATTTTTTTTCCTCCTAGATGGATCGAGTAGGGTGTAGCATGTGCATCTATAAGAATGTCGGTTCTGATCGTTCCTTGTTTTGGCACACACAATCTACCTCGATATGTCTGCATTCCTTCCCCATTCAATTCTAAGTTCAAATTCCCTTTTTCTTCATCTCGTTGTCTCAGTTGTTGTAATTCATTATCTATACTTTGTTCGGCCTTGATCATATCTGCAAGTGTTAGTCGAACCATGAGGGATGATCACTGGATTGCAACTCCCTTTGGAATAACAACAATCTTCAAGTTCTATAAATCCCACAAAATTTGTTCTTGTACTTGCATTGCGGCAATAGATCTGGATTTCCGACTTAATGCATTTGCAACAACATTGGCTTTACCGGGATGATAATTAATAACATGATCATAATCTTTCACTTATTCCAACCAACGTCGTTTTCTCATATTCAGTTCTTTTTGCGTGAATAAATATTTCAAACTCTTGTGGTCTGTGTTTATCTCACACCGCTCACCATATAGTTAATTGCGCCATATTTTCATCGCAAATACCACTGCTGCCAGTTCTAAATCATGTTGTGGGATAGTTCTTTTCATATTCCTATAATTTTCTTGATGCATAAACAATCACCTTTTCGTGTTGCATTAAAACTGCTCATAAACCTTGTTTTGAAGCATCACTGAATACCACAAAACCCTCTGATCCTTCGGGATTAGCAAGGACCGGTGTTGATGTCAATTTTTTCTTATAACTCCTGGAAACTGCGATCACATGCTTCGTTCCATACAAATTTAACATTCTTTCGTGTTAACCCAGTCAAAAGTAATGCTATCTTGGAAAATACTGCTATAAAACAACGGTAATAACCAGCTAAGCTAAGAAAACTACGTACCTCGGTAACAGTAGTTGGTCGTAGCCTGTTATTAACAGCTTCAATCTTGCTTGGATCCACAGATATGCCTTCAATTAATTGTTTTAATTGCATTAATTAAATATTTTGTGCATATTTTCATGTATAAAATATATTTTTCTACATGGTTGCATTAAAATGTATTTTTAAATGTTATTCGAGTTACAATCAAGGAACGGAGACCGAGGGCTGAAATATAGAAAATATTTTTATTAAATAATTGTTTTTGATTATTTAAATTAAGGGTGATGCTTTTTCTTATTTTTGAAAATAATGGGTTTTGAGATGATTTTATACACCGGCACGTAATTTTTATTGTTGTTGGATTTTCCACAAAAATACAAACGCTTTGACAACCCGGTTAATAAATTCATAAACTTTATTAAACAAAATTATTTTTAAAACTTTAATTAAGCACTAATGGGCCTAATTACCTACTTAATGGGCCTAAGAATTATTAGTGATTAATTAAAAGTATTAAATATACAAACCACCCCGTAACCCTCCATTCTACACACCACTTTTCAGATTTTTGCGCACACAAAAATTCCTCCTCCAAAGTACACGGCACACACATACAATTTTGAAGAGAAATTTCGAAGCTTCGAGGAAAAATTTCAGCCTAGGGTTTTCTCCACCGTCGTCCTTCGCATCGCCATCGAATATTCGTGTGTTTAAAACACAAAGGCACGCCATACATCTCTTTTTCTCATCTATCACATTGTATTATCATTTTAAATATCGTTTGTATGAAAAGCATGATTTTTTTATTATTATTTTCGAAATATTGCATATGCTTGTGATAAACTCATGGTTTGATGTTCCAAAAACTTGTTTAATGTGATCTATTGAGGCTAGAGTCCTAGAACACCCACCATACACGCTGAAAACACGAAGGAAGCTAGCTGGTACAGGAAAGTTTTGTCATGTGATTTTTGGTGATCGGTTTCGGGACTTGGGCACTTGGCTTGGTCACGGCTTGGGGCAAGGGCTCTGACAGGGTGTGAATGATTCAAAAGAAGAGCCCTAGCCACCTTAGCCACACTAGGGCTCGAGTCGTGCGCGCTGGGAGGAGTCCTAGCATGCTAGGACTCCCACTAGAGAACTTCAGGAAAAGCGCGCAGGTTTAGCGGCTTGCACAGGGAATATGGCTCTGTCTGGGGACTTTGGGCTGGCTAGGGTGCGTCCTTATGGTCTTAGGTGGGTGCACAACAGGCTGGTTCAAGGGCTAGGGCGATGGCTATAGTCCTAGGCAAAACAAGAGTCCTATGCTAGTAGGGATTCTCGTTCGAGAGTTGTGAGGGTTGCATGGTTTCGGTTTTGAGTTGTGGTTCGAGTTTTAGGGGTCCTAGCGATCTAGAGGGTTCATGAGGGTCTAGGGAGGTGTGGCCCGAAGATGGCTCAGGGCGGCTCGAGCTGGACGCGGTGCAAACGTGAGGGTGGCTCGAGTATGGCTTTGGGCGTGAACTTAGGGTTTTGTGCTTAAAAATAAAATCGAAACACGGCTCATGGGGGTCGAGTCGTGGTTAACGAGGGCCAAAATAATATAAAAAGTCTATGTTTTAAATTTAGGAATTTTATATTAAAGTTTTAAATTATTCGGCATTAAAACAACTTAAAAACGAATAATTAAGAATTAATTAAAAAATCTATTATTTAAGCTAAATAAAGTTATGATGAAACGATAAAGCTAAAAGGATATGTTGCATGCTTGTTTTTAAAGGAAAAAAAGATACTAAATGCTTGATTTTTATAAAGTGATGAAAATGTAAAACGTTGAAGGAAGTGAAGTAATTGTGACTATTGAGGATATGAGGAAAAGAATAGGGATATCGTGAGGGAAAAAGCCCAGAAGGAGCCAATTTATGGGAGAAGGCCCCAGAGGGAGCTCAACGATCGTATTTCCATTCGATGAGGATAGGCCAAGGCTCAGTTGACGAGAAAGTGTCGCTGATGTCCCTGCCGCCAAGTACTGTGGTTACATGTAGATGGATCCATCGAATTTTTGAGGATGAGAAAAGTCACAATTAACAATCTGAATTCAATAAAAAGGACAAATGTTTATGATGATGAAAGGATACATATTATGAAACGAGAAAAAGGAAAATGTTGAGGTTTAAGTTATGCATGCTCATATGAATATGTTTATGATGATACGAAAAAGTTTACGAAAATGATCATGAAAATGTTTATGAAAAGTTTATGAAAATGTTTTTATTTAAAGTTTATGCATCATGAAAATGTTTATGAAAATGGTTATGTTTAAAGTTTATTCATCTTCATGAAAACGATATTTTAAGTACAAGTATTTTCACTGTTGTATGTGATATGTATATGTATTACTTGTTATCAAGATTATGGTGTGTTGAGTCTTTAGACTCACTAGGTGTGATTGATGCAGGTGATTATGATAATAATGTTAAGGGAGGTCTTGATGGTTGACTTTATTGAACTGAAGGTGCACATAACCCGAGGACCGTCACTAGTTTCCGCACTAGTTTATGATTTATGATTTTAAGTATGTTAAAGATATATTATGACTTTTTATTTACAATATGAGATGTTTTTGAGAGGTTATAGTATGGGCTTTACTTTTCAATAATGTATTTAGGTTTGGTAAAATGTTTGACGCTTTTATGATTCAAACTATTTCCTTCGGATTTTTAAATGGTAGTTGGTTGGTTGTTTTTAAAAAATGGTGTCAAGGTATTTTAAAGTATTGATACATATATGTATATTTTGAATTATGGGAAAAATATTTCTAGTACTTTATAAGCAAAACGAATAGCATAAGTTTCATGGAATGACAAGAAATTCATAATGCCCATACCTTGTTCGGAAAGCAATCTTTGAGATATCGTCTGACTTTGCTTTTAGTTGATGATCGCCTGATCGTAAATCAATAGTCGAAAAGATAGCAGCTCCTTGTAATTGATCAGACAAATCATCAATTCTGGGGATTGGATATCTATTTTTGATTGTCGCTTTGTTCAACTCCCAATAATCAATACATAGACGAAGGGTACCGTCTTTCTTTTTCACAAATAAAACGGTGCACCCCACCGTGAAAACCTAGGTCTAATAAACCATTTATCAAGAAACTCCTGTAATTGTTCTTTCAATTCTTTCATTTATGTAGGAGCTAATCGATAAGGAGCTTTTGATATTGGATGAGTTCCTGCCACAACATCAATCACAAATTCTATCTCTCTATCTGGGGGTAAGCTTGTTATATCATCAGGAAATAGCTCTAGGAATTCACAAACAATATTTGTATCTCTTAAATCACGAACAGGTGGGTCAACAGTTAAAACAGATGCTAAATATCCTTGACACCCCTTCTGTAGTAATTTACAAGCCTTCATACAAGAGATTATCTGAAGAGGTAAGGATATACATGCACTTGTTACTTTGAATGGTTCAGCTCCAATTGGCACAAACTTGATCATTTTCATGCAACAGTCAATAGTAACTCTATACTTCGAGAGTCAATCAATTCCCAGTATCACCTCAAAATCGGTCATTTTCAGAACTATCAAATTAGCATACATCTGATGGCCTTGGACATATATTGGACACCCTCGCACAATCTGATATGTCTGTAATTCTTGTCCGGAAGATAAAGCTATGGCGAGTTGTGTCTCTGTTTTACTTGCTGTAATGAATAGTAGCCTTACAAAAGATTCCGAAATAAAGGAACGCGTGGCTCCTGAATCTAGTAAAACAATAACAGTGATACCGTAAATCAAGAACATACCAGTGATCATTGATGTATCCGATCCACTTCAATTCCTCTTTAGTCATCGAGAAAAGGCGTCCTTGTACTTTCCCAGAACTCCAGGAAAATTCTTGGCGAGATGCCCGGGCTTTTTGCAACAATAACAAATATTGGTACCTTGCTTACATTCACCACCATGAGATTTGCCACATTTAGGACAAGGTGGTCTTTCTTGTTCCTTACATGGAGGGGGACCCTGCCACGGGGTTCCTCTGGTCGAGTACATTTCTATCAGTCTTTTTGACTTGTCCTGTTCCTTGGATTCTTTGAAAGTACTGTTGTTTTCGCTGTTTCCTGTCTTTGTCAATGTCTTGCTCATCATGTTCTGCCATAAGTGATATTTCCACTATCTCCCCATATGTAACAACTTTTGACATTCGTACATCTCTTTTGATTTCAGAGAAAAGTCCCTGCATGAAGTGTTCACCCTTACTTGTGTCATTCTGTGCAATATATGGTACATATTGGACTCCAGCCTTGAATTGTTGTATATATTCAGTCATTGACATGGTTCCTTGCTTCAAATTGAGGAAATCACTAGCTTTCTTGGCTCGTACATCTTTGCTAAAGTATTTGTTGTAAAACGTGGATTTAAATGTATCCCATGCCAATGGTCTCGCAGGTAATGCCACTTTTGCACTCTCCCACCATATTCTTGCATGTTTTATTAACAGAAAGATTGCACAAGTTACTTTGTCAGCATATTCCATATGGAGGTAGGAGAAGATGGACCCCAATGATTTAATTAATTCTTCTGCTACAGCCAGATCGGTGCTTCCCATAAATTCAGGAGGATTCAGACATCGAAAGCGATCATACACATCTGCTTGAACAGAAAGTTGTCTGGGTAGTATGGCTTGTACTTGTGCTTTCTCATGTGTAGTCCGCTGCATTTCAAGTAATTGTTGTATTTGCTCCCCATGAACTTTCGCTTGATGTTGTAGCAGCTGAGAAAAATCATCTATAGGTAGTGGCGCACTGCCTTCACCCTCGGCTGCAAGGGCCTTGCCTTAGATGACTCTCCTTCATGTACCTTTTTTTTTTTTAATGAAGTGAATTCATTAAAAGATGTAAAAAGTTTTATAGTACAAATAAGCTGGGAATCCCCAGGAGATAACCACAATTCATAAAACCACAATAGTTGATAGGACTCGTTTTTACGTGTTTTTAGTGTTGGTTTTGAGTCGCATTCATGCATCATATTAGTTTGTTTTAGTTTAATTTAGCATTTTTCTAGCATTATTTAGCATATGACTGATCTCGTGTAGTTGGTGGTTATTTTGTAGGAATTGAACCAAAAAGTGGGAGAATATTTGCCAAAGCATCGAGAAAGACTCGCTAGGGCGGTCAAAATTGACCGCCCCAGCGAGCATGTTGGTCTGGCCGAGGAGTTGTTGCGCAAGCGTCTCGTTTGACCGCCCCAGCGAACCCAGGGACATGGCCGAGGAATTTTCTGCGAGAACCTCTCGCTAGGGCGGACACTTTTGACCGCCCTAGCGAGCCGCGAGATTTGAAAAGATTTGTTTCATTTTTTATGGACTCGATCCTACACCATAGACCTAATACACGAGGGGGACGCCGTTTTTCAGACTTTATCATTATTTTCATCATTTTTTCTTGGAAAAAAGGCTAGAAGCAAAGGAGATTTTGAAGACCTCGAGATTTCCACGCGTCGTGGCCGTCATCCGTCGTCATCTTTAGTATTTTCATTATTCAGTTTTTAATTCTTAGATTGTTGTTGGTTTTTATTATGAATTTTAGTAGCTAAACTCTAGATTTGTTGGGATTTGAGGGGATCCTACCCCGTACTCATTGTTTAACATTATTTATCGACGGTTTTATTAGTGATTTGTTTATGCTATTGTTCTTTCTTGTTTCAATCGAAGCCTAGCTAACTTCCTTTGATTATTTCATTTGTTAATGATTACGATAGAATAATTAACAATACGATCAAATAGTATAAACCACGGATTTACAATTTTAGTAGATATACGGAATTGGGTACGTGTCGATAATGATAGTTCACCCGGATGAAAGCTAGTGGATTCCATAGAATGTAATGCAATCTTGAACTGTTAAATATTTGAGGACACTTGAGTACTGCATGTTTTTGATTAGTATTAATATAGCTCGACAGAGTATATTAATTAGTCTAGGGAATTCCGTCGAATGCACGAGTAAAAGTCGAGTGTAGTTAGTTAAACACGAGTGGTAGGTGAACTGATAAATTCCCAACAGATTCGTTTCTCATTTGATTTTAATCCAAATTAATCATTTCTTTCTTTGAAACGTTTTCTTTGCATTTTAATTAATTTAGTTATTTGATATACAGTAGTTTAATCATCAACTCATTCTATCGTTGCTAAAGAGTTTTACTTGAAAATAAAAATATTGTAACGCAGTCCTTGTGGATCGATACTCGTATTCACTTACGTTTATTATAACTTGACTATCGTGCACTTGCGATATTTAAATCGAGCTTTCAATTATAAAATAAATTTTGGGACTATTCACTGTGCAAGTTTTACTCGATCAAGTTTTTGGCGCCGTTGTCGGGGACTGTTGATTCACAATTTTTTATTTTTCATTTAAATTCTTAAGTATTATTTATTTTATTGCTATTTTATACTCTCATTGTGTTGCAAATTTTTCTTGCGGCGCATGCGAAGATCACTCGAGTTTAAGCTTGAGCCTTTCGACCCCGAAATTGAACGCACAGCTAGACTTCGACTACAGCAGCAAAGAGCAATGGAAAGAATGGAAGGCGATCAACAAAGAGAGGAGCCAAGGCGTATACCGATGTTGGATTATGCACAGCCGTCTCTTGATGGAGCACGTCCAAGCATCGTTAGACCAGTCATCCGAGTCAATCAGTTTGAGATCAAGCCAGCTATCATTCAGATGATTCAGAACACTGTACAATTTGGGGGAAGTGCACTTGACGATCCTAATTCTCATATATCTGACTTTCTTGAAATTTGTGATACTTTTAAGTTTAATGGCGTGTCTGATGATGCTGTTCGTTTGCGTTTATTTCCATTTTGACTGAGAGATAAAGCTAAGTCGTGGTTAAACTGTTTGCCTGTAGGGTCTATCACTACATGGGAAGATATGGCAAAGGCATTCCTGATCAAGTACTTTCCTCCGTCGAAGACTATGAAGCTTAGAGCCGACATTACTAATTTTGCTCAATATGAGAACGAGTCACTTTACGAGGCATGGGAGCGCTACAAG